>NC_045964.1:17209566-17509566 GCF_010909765.2 Amblyraja radiata
CCTCCAATCCCAATCCCCTCACCCCACTTTATTCGCAAGAGCAAAGCCCCTACTTTAATGTCCCACAGATTGGACAGTGAATTTGCCACCTCGTGATTGTAGAATGCTCCACATCATAAGGGTGGTGTTGCAATAGAGTTGCTGCCTTACAGGGCCAGAGACCCGGGTTCGATCCTGACTACGAGTGCTGTCTGTACGGAGTTTGTACGTTCTTTCTGTGACCACATGGGTTTTCCCTGTGTGTTCCTTTCTCCTCCCACATTCCAAAGACGTACAGGTATGTCAGCTAATTTGGCTTCGGTAAAAATCGTAAATTGTCCCTAGTGTGTAGGGTAGTGGTATTCCATGGAGATCGCTGGTCAGCGCGGACTCTGTGAACTGAAGGGCCTGTTTCCTTACTGTATCTCTGAACGAAACTAAACAAACTAAACATGGGATGGGGCACATGCTTGCTGGCTCATCTGGGGAGCTCAATTTTGTAAACAACCTCTGAGCAAACAGCTCTTGAGCGAAATAATTTAAGGGAGAAGTTTTAGGTCCACAAGCTTTCATTAGAACTGGCAGCAATTAATATGGAATGGATTTCACTGATACTACTTCTTCAGCTGTCTCTTGGCATTGAGTATGACTTGCTTCCTCTCAGGCTCTCAAGGTTGTGAGGAGGCTGGTGAGGGCAGTGTGGAACCCATAGACTCCTACAGATGGGGCAGGTTCGTAAGCTTGGCTGCTTCTTCTGCCTTTATACATGCACTCTATACGGATTCTATGCACTGCATTTGAGATCTCAATAACAGCGGCTTTTCCTAATCAAGAGTGGAAGGGACAGAGTGCCCTTGTTCTCCAAAGATCTGTGGATGCATGTGAGGATGGAAGATCTGCAAACGTTACACCCTTGTTCAACAAAGGATGTGGAAACAAACTCAGCAACTATTGGTCAGACATTTTAACCTCAGTAAGGATGGAGCAATGATCAAGGACAGAATCAGCAGTCATTTGGACAAGTGTGGATTGATTGAAACAAGTTAGTTCTAATTTGTTTTATTAAAAGCAAATCTTGTTGAACTATTTTCATGGAGCTTGTTGCGAGCCAACAGAACATTGGTGAGGGAAATGCAGTTGACATGGTATACACGGACTTTCCAAAGGCATGGTGCCAGATAATATGCTTGTCATGAACACTTCTGCTTCCGTAGAAGATTGAGGAGATTCGGTATGCCAAAGAATACTGTCTCGAACTTCTACAGTTGTGCAGTGGAGATCACATTCACTGACTGCATTATGGCCTGGTTTAGCATATCGAATGCCCAGGAATGAAGAAGAAATGGAGAATGGAGAACAAAGGAGGACCCAGTGTAGGGAGACTGCTGTGAAGGAAGGGGGAGGATCTAGTGTGGGGGAACCGTCGGGAGGGAGGGAAGAGGAGGGAAGAACAAAGGTAGACGTGGGGCGGGATACTTTGTAACTTTGTCGCGCCCTTTATGTGGTGACACTTTGCATACCTTGGGTATGCAAATCAAAGAATTTCACGGTGACTTGTGACATGTGACAATAAAGTATTCATTCATTCAGACTACAGAGAATGATATTCATTACCCAGTCCATCACAGGTACTGATTTCCCCACCATCGAAGGAGGCACTGCCTCAAAATGGCAGCCAACATCATCAAAGCAGCACCTCACCTTTGCCACGCACTCATTTCACTCCTACCATCGTGTGTAGGAGCCCAAAGGCTGTGACCACCAGGCTCAAGAATAACTTCTTCCCAACAACCAACTGCACAAAACTGACTTCAGCTACAGTATGAACTTCTATGTACTGTCTTTGGTTGCACTATGGACTTTGGGATTTTCTTGCACAAATCTTAGAGTCATAGAGTTGTGCAACAAGGGAGAATAGAATTATGGTCATCAGTAAAAAAAGGACCGTGTGACATTTGGAAACTTCTTCTATGGTACAGCAAATGACTTGGATCTGGTATGCCCTGACAAGGACAGTAACGGAGGTATGTATTGTTCAAAAGGGTGCCAAATAAGTTTTAGATTTAGTTTTAGTTTACTTTATTGTTACTTGTACGGAGGTACAGAGAAAAGCTTGTGTTGCATGCTAACCTGTCAGCGGAAAGAATATATGTGATTACAATCGAGCCATCTACAGTGAACAGATACATAACCAAGGGAATAATGTTTAGTGCAAGATAAAGTCCAGTAAAGTCCGATTAAAGGTAGTCCAAGGGTCTCCAGTGAGGTAGAAACAGATCATCAGCCCAACTGGACCATGCCACCCATGTCACCTAATCGAGCTAGTCCTACTTTTTGCCTGCTCCTGATTTGTATCCATCAAGATGTTCCCTATCCACGAAGCTGTCCCAATACCTTTTAAATATAAAAGGTGTCAGGGGTTATGGGGCAAACGCAGGTGAATGGGGTTGAGAGGGAAAGATAGATCAGTCATGATTGAATGGCGAAGTAGACTTGATGGGTCAAATGGCCTTATTCTGCTCCTACACTCCAAAGACATACAGGTTTGTAGGTTAAATGGCTTTGGTATAAATTATGAATTGTCCCATGTGTGTAGGATTGTGCTAGTTTACGGAGATCGCTGGTCGGCGCGGACTTGGTGGGCTGAAGGGCCTGTTTCCGCGCTGTAAATTAAACTAACCTAACCTAAAAGGTGGTTCTAGTGTAGACGGGGCATGTTGGTTGGCGTGGGCAAGTTGAGCCAAAGGGCTTGTTTCCACATTGTATGACTATGAATCTATGCCTCCGACTTCACCCCAGAATGCCAGTAAAAAATTCCAATGTGGGGTGTAAATGTGTCATAAAATCTACATCCTGGTGCCACATTGGAAAATGCGATATCATGTTGCACACAGCAGGTTCTTATTCAGTGCCATGAACTAGTGTGCAAACAATCTGTTTTTTAATTATTTACAATGGTTAAGGGGCTCATAATGACCACACAGAAATCTTCCCACCTCTTGTTCAAAATAAAACACTGCCCTGAGATCTTTAATGCCTCGCAGATGAAAGTGTGAATGCCTGTTATAAAGATGAAGCACCTAGCAGCACAGCGTCATACTAAATTGCCAGCCTGGATCATGACCTCAGATTTCTTGAAAGAAACTTAAACCCATGTAAACAACTATGACTGAGCATTTAATCAATAGGGGAAAAACATGTTAAACAGCTTTCAATGACTGCTGATGGTATGTGAAATGAACAAAGCAGCCACTGTGTTTAAAATTCAGATAGATGCTGATCATTGCAGGGAAGGGATGGGTAAGGTAAATGTTCAGGCAGATGAGATTAGTTTATCTTGGCATCATGTTCGTCACGGACATTGGGGTCGAAGGGCCTGTTCCTGTGTCGCACTGTTCTATGGTCTATGTAAATAAATAGACAATTGCAGTTAACCATTTGTGATATTGGCTCAGATTTTCTCTCTCTCCGTTCGTGCAGCCTGCTTTAATGGCCATGTTCTGCAGTCCGTCACTTTATCAGTCTATCAGTTTAGTTTATTGTCACGAGGTACAGTAAAAAGCTTATGTTGCGTGCTAACCAGTCAGCAGAAAGACAATACATGATTACAATCGAGCCATTCACAGTGCACAGATGTATAATAAAGGGAATAACGTTTAGTGCAGGATAAAGTCCAATCAAAGATAATCGAATGGTCACCAATGAGGTAGATAATAGTCCAGGAATGCTCACTAGTTGTTGGTAGGATGGTTTAGTTGTCTCATAACACCTGGGAAGAAACTGTCCCTGAATCCGGAGGTATGTGGGTTATACCTTCTGCCCGATGGGAGAGGGGAGAAGAGGAAATGGCCAGGGTGAGACTCGTGCTTGATTATGCTGCTGGCCTTGCCGAGGCAGCATGAGGTATAAAATGGAGTTAATGCAAGGGTGGTTGGTTTGTGTGATGGTCTGCGCTGCATCCACAATTCAATGCAATTTCTTGCGGTCTTGGATGTAGCTGTTTGTGTGGAGTTTGCACATTCTCCCTGTGACCGTGTGGGTTTCCTCTGGGTGCTCCGGTTTCCTCCCTCATCTCAAAGACATGCAGGTTTCTAGGTTCATTGGATCTGAAAATTGATCCCCATTCCCCACCCTGTGTGTTGGAGAAGTTGCAAAAGTGGGATAACGTAATGGGATAACGATCGACCCGACACGGAGGCTTCGCCCGCCGGCTGCAGGAGCTTCGATCGCCCCGACTGCAGACGGTTCCACTGCCCCGACCACGGGAGAATAAAAGAGGAAGAAGTTGGACTTTATTGCCTTCCACCACAGTGAGGAATGTGGGGAATCCGCTGTGGTGGATGTTTATGTTAAGTTTCATGTAGTTGTGTGTCTTGGTGCTTATTTTTAGTATGGCCGTATGATAATTCGAATTGGCACATGTGACAATAAATGGACCTAGAAGCCTTGAACTAGGAAAGAACACAAAATACTGGAGATCATGGATAGGTGACGTTTTAGGTTGGGACCCTTTATCAGACTACCCAGATATACTGTTCAAAAGGGAACTGCAGATGCTGGAATATCGAAAGTACACAAAATTGCTGGGGAAACTCAGCGGGTGCAGCAGCATCTATGGAGCGAAGGAAATAGGCGACGTTTCGGGCCGAAAGAAGAAGGGTTTCGGTCTGAAGAAGGGTTTCGGCCCGAAACGTCGCCTATTTCCTTCGCTCCATAGATGCTGCTGCACCCGCTGAGTTTCCCCAGCAATTTTGTGTACCCAGATATACTGCCTGACCCGCTGAGCTACCCCAGCACTTTGTGTCTTTTTGTGTAAGCCAGCATCTGCAGTTGCTCGTTTCTACATAGAACCAGTGTGAACGGGTGACAGGTGGTCAGCATCGACTCGGTGGGCTGAAGGGCCTGTTTCCACGCTATAACTTTCAATCAATCAGTCTATCACGGTGACCTCGCTGCTTGACATCCATTCGGTCACAGTTGGGAGCCTTGGCGACTGCTGGGGGGTAAATGCACTCTTAGTAAAGAGAGCCGGGCTTGTCCCTTTAAGACTGCAAATCCAAAAAAATGACCGATTTGACCGTGGCGCCTCATTGGTAGGAGCTGTGGCGAATGCAGTTGCTGAGGGATGCTTGGAGGAGGAAGTGAGCAGAGAAGGTGCGACTGGATACATTAGCGATCGGAAATACGTCCTCTGCTGGGTTAACGCCGGCGGTCGGATACATTTTGGAATCCTGATCAAAGATCCTATGCACGGACCCCGTCTGCGGATACATTCGTGAAATCGGATACACGGCGCTTTCCCTGGGATACTGTTGTGTCTGCGATGGATACCATGTGAAAGTCGGCCTCGTCTGCTCTTCATGCGATCGCTTCACTCGGGAGGGGGGTGAGTGTTTTTTTTCCTTTAAAGCCCGGCCTTTCTTTGTCAGTTTCGGCCGGGGCTGGGCTGTCTGCGAGGCAGTTTCAGCTGCGGCCACGGCTGCTGCTCTTTCCGGGTTTGTGTTGTAAAGAGACTGGGGGAAGGCAGGGACTGACACGAATTAAACATTCGCCCTGAATATGTATACGTGTGCATATTGTCTTGTGGAGGGTGCCAATGCTGCTGCAACTAGGACCTTCTGTTATGTTAGGGGGGAAATATCCCCAAACTTTTTATTTTCAGGGTGACATAACTTGGGTTTGAAAGAACTACGTTGTTTTACCAACCCGGCGGGTTTTTTTCCGGGGTATGTATTTCTGGAATAAGGTTTCACTTAATCCTTTACCGCCAGCCCAAATTAAATAAACTGCAGGAGACCAAGCCATTTATTTGCACAAATGCGTGAGTGTTAAAAAAGGAGTCTGTATGTTGAGCCAGACTCGCTGAAAAGCACCAGTAGAGAAACATTTTTTTTAAATGACTTTCTCTTCCGAATGTAGCCGGAATCTATCTCTGAATCCAATTGCCCCATATGTTTCGTAATGTTGAGTTCCGAGACCAGCCGTCACAGCTGAGAGTGGCGTGGGTGGCTTTTTTTTGTTTATAAATCGTTGCTTGGGCTGTTAGTGGGGGACGCAACATGTGAGGTGTTAACATCCCACTGATTCATTCCCACTGATCTGGCCGGGCGAGCTGTCCCGCTATGAAGGCTAGGACTGATATCGGCCTCGACAGCTGGTCCCAGCGTGGTGGCTAGGTGACTGCACGACATTCGCAGCATTTTCATTCCCAAATAAACTTTATTTTGGCTTGTTCCTTGTACCTTCCGAAGAGTCCACCAGGGACTATACTGGAAGATGGACAATTTTACATCCATCAAGCCAATTAACCTACAAACCTGTGGGAGGAAACTGAAGGAGACCACAAAACCCACAAGGAGAACGTTCAAACTCCATACAGACAGCGCCCGTAGTCGGGATCGAACCCGGGTCTCCGGTGCTGCATTTTGCTGTAAGGCAGCAACTCTACCGCTGAGCCACCGCAGTTATCAGTATCACCTTGCGTCCAAGAGGAAGTAGATACGGTTTGAAGAGCTCCGGGCAAGAAACGCCTCCTGACAATGGTGATACAGTAGCTGCCAATGTGCGTTGGTTGACTCCCTTATAGGTCGCTGTTGACCTATTTACATTGCATGGCTCTGTACTGGTCGTCCAGTTTAAAGATAGAGCTTGAAAACAGGCCCTTCGGCCCACCGAGTCCATGCCATCCCCCCATCACCCTTTTGCACTGGTTCTCTGTTATCCCACTTTCACCTCCACTCCCTGCACACTAGGATCAATTTTACAGAGGCCGATTATCCTACAAACCCGCACCTCTTTGGAAAGTGGGAGGAAATCGGAGCACGTGGAGAACTTGCAAACTCCACATACAGCACCCGATGTCAGGATCAAACCTGGGCCTCTGGCGCAGTGAGGCAGTGGCTCTCCCAGCTGTACCACTGTGCCGCCCACATGAGCTTGTGCTGCATGAACATGTTCCGGTTTTGCTCTCTGTTTTAATAAATGGCCATTTTGTGGGTTAGAGGGTTAAATTTAATCCTGAGTTTCAGTCTGGCAGAAATCAATGCTTCATGGCTGAGCCAGCCCAGATGTCGGTTTGACAAGCGTGACCCTAACCACCTCAACACATCCCACTCCCACCTGTGGCTACCCCACCTAATGGCTTCATCTCCATGGTCTGCATTCAGCCACCCTCTGTGAGCAGAGAATTCGGTGTCCAAGGTTGGAGGAAGTACCGTCTGGTATGAGGAAGCATAACCTGGGGAGTCGAGGGAGGCAGAGGTGGGGATTAAAGGGTGACTGGACAAAGATGTGTGAGAGTATAAAAGGAAAAAGGTAGGTTGGCATTGTTTTCTGTAGCGAAGAGATATATAATGAGGGGCATTGGATGCCTGCGATGAATGTTAGTAGCTAGGAGGGTTTAATATGGTAGTTGTTAGCAATGTGTGAGTAATAGTTGAAGCAGGGAACTTGCTAGTGTTTCAGAATAGTGTAGCCAAGTGTATTCAGCTGAAGGACAATAGAGGAAAGGGGTCAGAATTAAGCTGGTGCTTGTGACACAGTCCATTGTATGGGCCAAGTGATCTGTTTATCTGTAGAAACAAGGAATTGCAGATGTTGGTTGATATGCAAAGTGCTGCAGTAACTCGGCATCAGTGGAGAACAGGGGTAGGTGACGCTTTGGGTCGTGACCCTTCTTCAGGGTCTGGACCTGAAACTTCGCCTATTTGTGTTCTCCGGAGATTTTGTCTGACCTGCTGAGTTACTCCAACACTCTGTGTCATGTTGATCTGTTTATTTGTTGCATTTTGTGAAGTCATTATTGCATTAGTGTCTGTGCAACAATAGTCTCAGGCAAGAGTTAATATAATAATAATAATAATATATCTTTTATTGTCATTGCACGTCAGTGCAACGAGATTTAGTGTGCAGCTCCACTGATGTACAAGAAAGGTAAATAAATACAATACATAAATTACATCAGAGCAGGAACCAGAGGAGACATTGTCCTTTTCTGCTCATTGTAAGCATGTCACCACAGCTTCACTTTTACCCAGCCTGAAGTAATGTGCACTCACTTCCAGCAGAGGCCTGTGGGTGATATCAATAGCAGTAATTCACATGTAGCATGGTTTGGCACCGAATGGTGTCAGACTGCAGCACCTTGAAAATCATTGTGTTCAGATCTGCACCATGGAACTATCACAGTGAGGTTTTAGAGATTTAGTTTAGTTTTTAGTTTAGAAATACAGCACAGAAACAGGCCCTTCAGCCCACCAACCACCAATCCTCGTACACTAGCACTATCCTACACACACCAGGGACAACTTACATTTATACCAAGCCAATCGGCATAAATACCTGTATGTCTTTGGAGTGTGTGATGAAACGGAGCTCCAGGAGAAAATCCACACAGGTCACGGGGAGAACGTACAAACTCTGTACAGACAGCGTCTGTAGTCAGGATCGAACCCAGGTCTCTGGCGCTGTAAGGCAGCAACTCTACCGCTGCGCCACTGTTTTTCACAATGTTTGGGATTGATTCTTGGTTCATGTCTTTATTCATAACTGAAGGTTATTTCTAGTGATGTACATCTCCATAAAGTGCACTGGTATTGCAACAGCTGATGCTAGAGAAGGGCACTCTACTCTTCAGAGTGCTTCTTCAGCAATCGGTATAATCATCCAGTCAAATAGACGGTTCCATTTTAAACATACATTATCCCTGCAATGTGATAGTGTGGGTTAGGAACAAAGCTCTCTCTGCCCTAACACATATTCCTGGGTAGGTGTAGGATGAGTTGGTGAAGTTTCCTTAACGTTGACCTACTACGCCATCCCAGAGTGGGATCAGTGTATAACATTGATATCAAGTAATGCTCCCTCTCATTCTTCTCTCACAATGATTTGATAACAGTTTATACTTGTGACTATTGCTTCCTGGGGCCTATGTCAGTAGTGGCATTTAATGGTGCTTCATGTCTGAAGTACAAACACACAGTTAAATTATTTTCTTACAAACAGTCCAACAGAGAGCATTGCCATACCATCCCCGATTAGCAATTGAACAGAAATAGTCTACTGAGCCGTGTGCAAGAGACGCCATGTTTTGGCATAATTTTCCAAGTCCAGTTCCCCACACTCAGTTGTGATGAGTGGTGCCCTATTCAGTGCCGCACAGTGGCACAGCTGGCACAGCTGGCAGAGCTGCTGCCTCAAGAACAAAGACCTTGGATCACCCTGATCTCTGGTGCTATCTGTAAGGTGTTCAACTGTTGCCATTCTTGGATGACCAGCAACCGACGTCCTCTCCTCGCCTGTCCACCTTTGTTGCACAAAGACGCCTCTCGCAGCCAACCTTGAAGGCGAGGTAGACCAGATAGACATGATTGAGCTGGTATTCTGGATTAGACTGTGACTGAGGATACCTTGGATGGAAGGATAGATTTAAACCACTGCAATATCTGGCTTGCCTTGCCATTTGTATTTGGGTTTCTGTTGTGTGACTCTGAGGAATCCAAGTGAATAAGCCACGATATGTGAATGTAAAGGCTACATTGACTTCTTTAAAATCCACAAGGGAGTGTGGAAATAGCAGTGATAATTGCTGAAAGAGGTTGGGTTATTCATGTTATAATTATAGAAAATTCTCCTGCTGAACCAGAATGTATTTCCTTGTTGGAACTTTCTGCGATTGAGAAAGCAGAACAGACTGTGTTTCACTTCAAGTGACCACTTGTAACTTGTGTTGGTCAGCGTGTATGTGCGTGTGTGCAGCCATTGTCTCTCCTCTTCCCCCTTCCCTCCCCTTTTTAAAGAGAGGGACCACTGTTGTGACATGTAGGTACAAACTCCAGATGCCGGCCTGAACCGTAGATAGATCCAAAAAGCTGGAGTAACTCAGCGGGTCAGACCAAATCTCTGGAGAAAAGGAACAGGTGATGTTTCGGTCTGAAGAAGGGTCTCAACCCGAAACGTCACCTGTTCCTTTTCTCCAGAGGTGCTGTCTGACCCGCTGAGTTACACCAGTTTTTGTGTCTAACCACTGTTACGATGACATATTTTCGCATTGAGATTTAATTTGCCGGTAACATGGTGATTGCCAAATAAATCTTGAACTGAGCCATGGAGGGAGGGAGCACCACTGCGTTGTGAAATTGGGCTCTCTTGCAGCTTATACTTCTGTTTAAGGCCCCGGGGTTTGGATGTAATGTAGACTGAGTTGGTTGAAGATCAGAGGCAGAGCAGTGATTAACTGGTTAAAGTGTCACATGCGGCAGCCTTCAGTTGTCCACGATTTACATGACAGAAAAAGAAAGGCGAAGGGATGCATCCAAGCTTGCTGATTATGCAAATCTAGGTTTGGAAAGCGAAGGTGAGGCAGATTTGCCATCTGTAAGAGGGCAATGGTGGGTGAAATGGGAAATAGCAGATGAGGTAAATATGTGGGGGAGGGAGAGCGCTCTGGGAAGAATATTTTGTCAAGTGGCCAGAAACCAGTAAATATCTATCCGCAGAGGAATGTGGGCGAACGGGTTGAGAGGTTGGACAAAAGATGCACAGTAATCATAGTCATACAGAGTGGAAACGGGCCCATCGGCCCAACTTGCCTACACTGATCAACTTGTCCCATCTGCACTAGTCTCATCTACCTGTGTTTGACCCATATTCCTCTAAACCTATCCTATCTATGTACCTGTCTAAATGTTTATTAAATGTTGCAATACTACCTAATCCGGCAGCATGTTCCATGCACCACCCACCCTTTATGTAAAAAAAAATTACCCCTCGGGTTCCTATTAAATCTTCCCCCCCCCTCTCACCTTAAACCTATGTCCTCTGGTTCTCAAACATTTAGCGAGGCTAAAAGTGTGGTAAACTTCACTACCAAAGTCATGCTGAGATTGGCAGGACTGTGGTGAGAGACTCGTATGAGGTTTGATGTCTTGTAGTGATCACGGAGCCAGTGGAGTGTTTAGCAAGGAGGCATTTCCTTGGATAAACAAGTCAAACTGTGGAGGAAGATAGAGTGACTTGGCCCACATTCTCTGCAGTCTTAAAGAGGGAGCAATAGCCCTGCCGGGACATTGAGGGCTCAGAGAGGGGTTGCACAATGTGGGGGACATGCTGTTTCCTCTGAAGAAAGACACAAGATGATGGAGTAAGTAACTCAGCAGGTCAGGCAACATCTCTGGAGAGAAGGAATGTGTGATGTTTCGGGTCAAGAAGGGTCTCTTTTCTAAACATCTCCCATTCCATCTCTCCAGAGATGCTGCCTGTTCCGTTGAGTTACTCCAGCATTTTGTGTCTACGGTGTAGCATCTGCAGTTTTTTCCCATGCATGCTGTTTCCTCTCACTGGTAAGTCAAATACTGGGAGGGGCAACTCATGGGACACACAGTTAGTCATTTAGGACTGAGCTTTGGAGAAATTTATTCGAACGGCATGTTGTAAATATTTGGAATTCTCTACCTCCATGAAGACTGCAGAAGGCTGAGTGTGCCGACAAGATTGATGGGTTTTGGACACTTGGGTACAAGATGGCCCTCGACCTTCCCGAATGCTGGAGGAGGTTTAGAGGACCACGTACCACACTGCTTCTGTTTCTTTGCGTTAGCATCTCGTCCCAGTGACGGCATCTCCAACGCTCCTTTTCTTTCCTTAACAAGGAGCTTTGTTCACTGCAAAGGTCAGTAGAAGAAGGGTCTGAGGAAGTGTCTCTACCCAAAAAGTGAGTCTGAAGAAGGACCTCTACCCGAAACGTCATCCATTCCTTTTCTCCAGAGATGCGGCCTGTCCCGCTGAGTTACTCCAGCATGTTGTGTCTATCTACTGCAAAGGTCAAGACTGCCATTGGAAGTTTGCAAACTACAATCATACAGTTATCAAATTACAATCTTGTCAACCTTATCCGTAATACACTCGAACCCCCCTCTCCCCCACCCCCCTCACCCACCCCCCTACCACGGCGACCAGTGTTCATGGAAAACTTCCAGAATCCCCCTGGACACCGTGTGCTCCCTATCCATGGACGTAGGCCCTGAAGAAGGAAGGCAGTCAACTGTGGCAGGCCCTTCGACTGCCTGGACCCGTGAATGACCATCTTGGCAAGGTCCAAGAGCAAATCGACAGGGAGATTCCCCCCCCCCCCCCCCCCCCCCCCCCCCCCCTCCTCTTGTACTGGGTGGCCAAATATCAAAATTGTGCAGCTAAAACGAGTAGCAGCAGGCCCTTCAGATACAGGGGCTCCAACACTCCCTGGGTGCTGCAGTACTACGGCCTTGCGTTTGCATGCCCAGACTAGGAATTGCAGCCACGGACGGCTTGCTTGTAGACTCCTGAGCACGCTGCAACTGAGCCAATGTTGACACATTAAAAACAGGCACATTTGCATGCAAAACTTGACACCATTCGCCAGTAAAGAGAGGACTAAATTATTTAGTTTGTGTGATGTGGCTTCACAAGTACACAACTGTTTTAGGAAACCCTGTGGTAAAAATATAGTGCTGGAAATATTCATCAGTGGAGAGGGAAAGAGAGTTAATGTTTCAGGTTGATGAATTTCATGCTAATGCATTGCCAGGCCTCGCTGTGCTTTGACCAGGGTCATGGGTCCATGAGTTCCAGAACCTGCCTGTACAGTGTGTCCAGTCAAAGTGTCCTTCATGCATAAGATGACCCTTGGGGTTTACTTTGGAAACCGTTCTGGTGCAGAGTCGTAAACCTGAAATGTGACTCTTTCTCCCTCCAAAGATGCTGTCTGCCCCGTGAGTATCCCCAGTGTTTCTTCTTGGAAATGCACCACTTTGCCTGTGTTGACCTATTGCCTGCCTTGCTTTGTCCTGACTCGCCCTTTTTCCAGCTTTCTCCTCTCTTTCCCACCCCCTACAATCAGTCAAAAAAAGTCACCCTGAACCATGACCCATCCATGTTCTCCAGAGATGATGCCTGACCCAGAGTTACTCCAGCACTTTGTGTCCTTTTGTGTATTAACTACCATCTGCAGTTCCTCATTTCTAAAGTTTTCCAATTTTCAATTTGGATTTCCAGTTCAAGGGATCTGTAGTTTGTTGCCTTATAACAGGGATCAATCATCTGGGTTTGGCAAGAAAATTGAACGTTCTTCCTGCTTCTGACCATTGTGAGAGTTGGTTCGGGTTTTGCCTCAGTGAAGACGGAGCTGTCTCTGCTCTGCCAGCTGTGTGTAAACCCGATGTAAGGCTGACATCAAACCTCATGAGCGTCTGAAGATTGAAGTTGCAGTTCACTGACTAAGCTGAGCATAAACTACAGGTTGCTACTCCGAGTTTACTGTCTTTTGCCTGAGATGTTACTGAGAACTCACTCAGTTCCTTCAGGAGTGCTTAACTGTAATTAATTAATTTATTAGCCAAGTATGTAACCATACAAGGAATTTGATTTGCCAACAGTCATGCCTTTAAATCCAGGGACATTTCTGCCTACGTGCTGCCAAGTCAAACCTGAACAAAGGTATAAAAAAGGCCAAAGACACCCACAGGCAAAGGGTGGAAGACAACTTCAATACCGTGGACACCAGAAGCATGTGGCAGGGTGTCAGGGACATCACTGACTACAAGAGCAGCCCCGCCTGCCCCCACAGTGATATCACACTGGCCAACGAGCTAAACACCTTCTTTGCCCGCTTCGAAACTGGCAACACCACCAGGAGTGGAATAACCCCGGCCATGGCAGAGGGACAGGTCTTAACACTGAGCACTCAGGATGTACAGTGCGCCCTGCGTAGGATCAATCCACGCAAGGCTGCAGGCCCAGACGGAGTCCAAGGAAGGGTAGTAAAGGACTGTGCTGTACAGCTGCCTGAGGTATTCACGAGGATCTTTAACCTGTCTCTATCACTGGCAACGGTCCCCAAGTGCCTGAAGACAACTACCATAGTGCCGGTGCCGAAAAAGTCAAAAGTCACCATCCTGAACGACTACCGTCCGGTTGCCTTAACTCCAATACCCATGAAGTGCTTTGAAAACTGGTCCTATCTCACATCAAATCCAGCATCCCTGCCTCACTGGACTCGCATCAATGTGCATACAGGGCAAATAGATCCACAGGGGATGGCATCTCTCTGGCTCTTCACACTGTCCTGACTCACCTGGACAGACAGGGCACGTACGTGAGGATGCTCTTCATTGACTATAGCTCTGCCTTCAATACGGTCATCCCCACCAAGCTCACCACCAAACTCCACCAGCTAGGCCTCAGCTCGCCGATATGCGATTGGATCCTGAATTTCCTGACGGAGCGACCGCAGGCAGTGAGACTGGGCCCGCACCTGTCCTCCACTATCACCCTGAGCACCGGCACACCACAGGGCTGTGTACTGAGCCCCATGCTCTACTCCCTCATCACACACGACTGTGTTCCTGCATTCGACACCAACATCATCATGAAGTTTGCAGACGACACAACAGTGATTGGGCTGATCACCAACGGTGATGAAACTAAATACAGAGCGGAGGTGCAGAACCTGGCGGACTGGTGCTCACGTAACAACTTGTCACTAAACACCTCCAAGACCAAGGAGCTGATTGTCGACTTCAGGAGGTCCCATAATGGAGAATACGCCCCAATCTCCATCTACGGGGAAAGTGTGGAGAGAGTGTCCAGCTTTAAGTTTCTGGGCACACACATTTCGGAGGACCTCACATGGTCCACCAACACCGCTGCGCTGGTCAAGAAGGCACAGCAACGACTGTTCTTCCTAAGAACATTGAAAAAGACTGGTCTGCCCCAACAGTTGCTGACAACCTTCTACCGCTGCACCACAGAGAGCATATTAACGTATGGCATCTCTGTGTGGTATCTCAGCTGCACGGAGGCGGAGAGGAGAGCTCTTCAGTGCGTCGTCCACAGGGCGCAGAAGATTATTGGGACACAGCTACCAGCCTTGGAGGGCATCTACTACACACGGTGCCTCAGGAAGGCCGTCAGCATCCACAAAGACTCATCACACCCTTGTAATAGTCAGTTCGAACTCCTACCTTCCTGCAGATGTTACAAGGCCTTCTACACCCGCACCTCCAGACTCAGGAACAGCTTCATCCCCAGAGCTATCGCTGCTCTGAACCGGCCCGAACCGGCCCTGCTGAGTGCCCCCCACCCCCATGAACTGCATTCACGCACATCGACCCGGCACAGACATATTTGCACTTAGACTGTTTTACTGGGTTTTTTTTAATAAATCATGTTTCTCGGGTTATCTAAATTTTATTAGTTGTTTAAGTTATGACTATCGGATGGAAGCTGCAAACCAAATCTTGTTGCACCTATTTGCAATGACAATAGAAGATATTATTATTATTATTATTATTATTATTATTATTATTAAAAAGCAACGAGAAGAGTAGAGATGCTACCTCACAGAGCCAGAGATTTAAGGGCCTGTCCCACTTGCCGATTTTTTTCGGCGACCTTTAGCGTCATCGACTGACGTATCAGGTCACCGAAAAAGTCGCCCATGGTCGCAGCGGTGACGCGGCGTGACGACGTATTGATGCGCGGTGCCTCCTCAAATGTCGCAACATTTTGTTCGTCACCGCTGGGTTTTGAAATGTTCAAAATCTTTCGGCGACCTGATACGTCAGTCAATGACGCTGGCAATCGCTGAAAAAATCGGCAAGTGGGACAGGCCCATTAGATTTAATTTTGATCCCTGGTGCTGCCCGTATGGAGTTTGATTCTTCTGCCTGCGTCTATGTAGGTTTCCTCTCATGGCTCAAAGACATGCGGGTTGGTAGGTTAATTAGCTGCTGTAAATTGTCCCCGGTGTGAGTTTGTAGCTTGTTGGGAATGTGGGGAGAATAAAGTGGGACCATTGTAAATAGATGGTTAATGGTTAGTCTAAGCTAAGCCACGACTTGTATTTCCAATATTTCCTATTTCCTTACAAGATAGGGCACCGTACTTCATCCTTGCCATTTAATGTTGAAGCACTCTGCAAAATGAGCAGCATCTATGGTGGTAGAACAGAGTTGATGTTTCGAGTCAAGAACACTGCATTAATTCGCTCCTCAGATACCTACAGGGAATGGAGGGACATGAATCACGGGCAGGCAGAAATGATTAGTTTAACTTGGCATCATGTTCAGCACAGACATTATGGGCCGAAAGGCCTTTTCGTGTGCTGTACTGTTCTACTGTGCTATGCTCCATGGTATTATTTAACCTCCTGAGTGCTTCCAGTATTTTGGGTTTCCAGCATCTATACTTTTTTGCCCAGTAATGTTCAAAGTTAGGAATAATTGAGATGACTGACTACTCTCTCCCCAGTGCCCTGGGCAATGTCTACCAGCCACCAGCTCATTGAGAAAAGGACTGTTGGTTCATTCTATTGATGCTTTTTGACCTTCATCACAACAGAAACGACACTACAAATTGTGTACAAAATTAGCTGTAAAGTGCTTCAGTAGGTTCTGAGCTTACAACAGCTGTAAAAACAGAACCTTTCAAAAACAGTCATCGACTATTGTGGTCACATTAGCAAAAGGCAGTTTCGGGAGTGGGTGGAAATGCGACCGTTTATTGGGCTTTTCTGCGTTGGTGAACAAAGCATCTGTGCAAGCCTTGCAGGTGAAGGTGTGACAATAGCCTCTCTCTTCATCTCAGTGGGGAAGCTGGTTCTGCTGAAGTAAGTTAATTCACAGCACGGCAGTCATCAAATGTGGCATTTATCTACTCTGGCTGGTTGGCAAATAGATCTGTCGCTTTCAGTTAGGCTTCATATCTGTCTGCAGCACAGCCTCCCACAGCCCAACTGCACCATTAGAAAGTGTGGGGGAGTGAGAGGATTTTATCATCCCTTGCTATTGCAATGATTCGAGCTGCTTTCCCTGCTGCTCCCAGCCCCAGCTCATCTCTTGTTGAAGCTAGTTTCCAAACCACCCTCTCCAAGAGCATCGCGAATGCCTCTGTCCAAAGACCTTACTTCCTCTGATTTGAGACTGTTTACAGTTTAGTTTATTGTCAGGTGCACCGCAGTACAGTGAAAAGCTTTTGTTGCGCGCTATCCAGTCAGCAGAAAGACAAAACATGATTACATTCGAACCATTTACATGATAAGGGAATAACGTTCAGTGCAAGGTAAAGCCAGCAAAGTCTGATCAAGGATAGTCCAAGGGTCACCAAGGAGGTAGATAGTAGTTCAGCACTAGTTCACTACAAATATTGAATTATCACTTCCCTCTGTATACATTGTGTATGCAAGCAAAGAATCTCACTGTGCCTAGTCACATGTGACAAAGTATTCCTCCTTCCTATTATCACCATCCCATTCTCTCATCTTCTAGGCTTTATGCTTGTAATCCTGAGTAAACTGACCAACGCCGCCATTTGCATTAAGGAAATACTGTCTGCATTTTAGTTTCGTTTTAGAGATAGAGTGGAAACAGGCCCTTCTGCCCACCAATTCCATGCCGACCAGCAATTGCCCATACTTTAGTTCTACACTATACACACATCCGGGTCTCCGACGCTGTAAGGCAGCAATGCTAACCGCTGTGCCGCCCCAGTACACAGTTGTATCGTTGTACATGTGTTGTACAGTCAGGAATGAGCTATAGGGTAAGGCAGAGCATGGCTGATGTTGCCGGTGCTGGATGGGACCGGCCTTTGAAGCTTCATCACAGACCCACCTCACCACAATTATCCCACCTCTATACTGTTGTCATTGTGCATTTGTGTTGCCCATCTGCCTTCTCGATTGGCAACTGTACAGAGTGTGGGCTCTCTGACTGGATTTGGAACAATCTCTTCACCCAATCTCCAATTTAAGAATATACTAAATTGTTTAGAGAGAAGTAAAATAGCACTAAAAAATAAAACTTTGATTTTTCCCCCCCCTGGTTTAGTTGCAGGGTATTGGAGGGTTGCCAAGCAAGCCTCAGTGTTGTAGAAAGATTCCTCTGGGTTAATGAGGAAATTTTACAGGACTTGAAAATGAACTTTTTCTTTTAAATACTCAGTTTGTTCTTTGCAGAGAGAATGATAAAATCCAAAGCTTTCTAACAGTGTCTCCACCTCTTCCTTTCTTCTGCCCATCCCCTCATCAGTCTGAAGAAGGGTCTCGACCCGAAATGTCACACATTCCTTCGCTCCATAGATGCTGCCTCACCCGCTGAGTTTCTCCAGCATTTTTGTCTACCTTCGATTGTTCCAGCATCTGCAGTTCCTTCTTAAAGCTTTCTAGCAGTTCTTTTCATTTCCATTCAGTCAATCAGGAGATCGTCTGTTCAGGTCCCACGCAGGGACTTGGAGACTTGGGCAAATAACACTGGCTGTCTCTTCTGCATGGTGCAGGGGAAGAGTCAAGTCGAGACTCTTGTCAAGAGGGTTTTATTGTTATATATCCTGAAATGGAACAATGAAATTATTACTTGTAGCAGCACAGATATGTAAGCACAATACTTTGTAAAAGCCATAATAAATAACAACAAATAAAATTCAGTACAGGTCCACCACCGATTTTCCGACATTGTTAGTTCCAGAGCCTTTCTGGATTATCTGTTTTGCCAGACCAACAGAGATCATGGCCTTGGGAGAGTCCAACGGTACCAGAACGGTCCACTGAGGAGCCGAGATACCGGCCCGCAAAGTCGGCTGTGGGAACCGATTTGCCGGCTGTGGTCAGGCCGCAGTCCTGGTGGGGTCCAGATTGGCTGCCTCACCCGGATTATGCACCAGATTTTCTGTGGGACATCTGACGGGGATTTCAAGTGCGCTCTTGTAGTTTTGTCCAGTTTAAAGGAGGTGCCGGATCACTAGATGCCATCTAGATATATTTTTAAAAATCACAGATAAATAATAATAGTACACATTCATAAATAATGCCTTCAGGTCTATTTTGTTCAGAGTCTTTTTGGAGGTTCTACTGTTTAATAGCCTGATGGTTGGTTGTAGGTAAGAAGCTTCTCCTGAACCTGGACATTACAGTTTTCCTGCTCCTATACCACCTTCTCGATTGCAGGAGTGAAACGAGAGCATGGCCAGGGTGGTGTCGGCTGCCTTTTTAAGGCGACAACTCCAGTCGATCTTGTAGATGTCGTGTTTGGTTGGAGATAAACAATTAAACCACAGTTGGCCAGTCAGATACAACTGAAAGATGCCAGTAAACTACTCTGGTTCATTATTGACGCGTGTACACTGCAAAGTGAAATTGTTTTGAACAACCCACAAATGCACAGTCGCCATATTTTAGCACCATTTGCAAAGGAGAAAAAGTCCAAACATAGAAAATAGGTGCAGGAGTAGGCCATTCGGCCCTTCGAGCCTGCACCACCATTCAATATGATCATGGCTGATCATCCAACTCAGTATCCTGTACCTGCCTTCTCTCCATACCCCCTGATCCCTTTAGCCACAAGGGCCACATCTAACTCCCTCTTAAATATAGCCAATGAACTGGCCTCAACTACCTTCTGTGGCACAGAATTCCAGAGATTCACCACTCTGTGTGAAAAATGTTTTCCTCATCTCGGTCCTAAAAGATTTCCCCCTTATCCTTAAACTGTGACCCCTTGTACTGGACTTCCCCAACATCGGGAACAATCTTCCTGCATCTAGCCTGTCCAACCCGTTAAGAATTTTGTAAGTTTCTATAAGATCCCCCCTCAATCTTCTAAATTCTAGCGAGTACAAACCGAGTCTATCCAGTCTTTCTTCATATGAAAGTCCTGACATCCCAGGAATCAGTCTGGTGAACCTTCTCTGTACTCCCTCTATGGCAAAGTCCAAGTCTGGTCCCCATGTTGGAAGTACAGGTGCACAACCTTTTATCCGGAGTTCCGGAAACCGAAAAGCTCCGAAAACCGGACATTTTTTCCAGGATGTCGTCTGCACACCAAAGCTCGCGTTTGGCGCCAAACTTGACCCGAAAGACCCACACAGTCTGTACTACTGTAGCGGCTGCCTCCTACCCGGAGACCGGGGAAACACTTAAACATCTGTAAATCATTGCTTAAATGTTAGTCAGTTAGTTTGGAGGGATTTTATGTGAAAGGAGGGGGGGGGGGGGGTGAAGGGGGATGAAGGGGGAAACTTTAATTCTTAGTCCCCGACCTGGTCGGAGAGGCGAGGAGCGGGCAATGCCTTACCGGGTCGCCGTGCAGTAAGCTCCGGAGCGCTGTGGCCGCCGACTCTCAACATCGCGGAGCTGGGGCTGCGGGCGTCCGGCCGCGGGCGGCGCCGGTTGTAGCTCCGACCCCGACAACTCTACCCCTGGCTGCGCGGCGCTCCAAATCCAGCGCCGTCCGCAGCCGGATGCCCGCAGCTCCAGCTCCGCGAAGTTGGGAGTCGGCGGCCACAGCGCTCCGGAGCTTACCGCACGGCGACCCGGTAAGGCATTGCCCACTCCCCGCCTCTCCGACCAGGTAGGGGACTAAGAATTAAAGTTTCCCCCTTCACCCCCCCCCCCCCCCCACCACATAAAATCCCTCCAAACTAACTGACTAACATTTAAGCAATGATTTACAATGATTCCCCGGTCTCCGGGGAGGAGGCAGCCGCTCCAGACTTTTCAAGCCGCCCGCGCAACCTACCTAATCTACGCTAAAAATCTTCCATTCCGAAATCCAAAAAATTCCGAAATCCGAGAAGTGTCTGGTCCCAAGGCTTTCGGATAAAAGGTTGTGCACCTGTACTGGAGCATTCCCAATCCAGGTGAGCCCAGTGAGAAGATCAGAGCAGTGATCTTTCCTGTCCCAGCCATTGTTTTCCTCGTTCAACATCGTCCAAGGGAAAATGATCTGATCTTTACCATGTTGGTCCTCATCGGAATATGCTGTTTGCAAAAGGTGTAATTTTACCTGTAGCAGGGCACTGAAAAGTAATAATTGGCCATAAAACGACTTGGAATATCCTGGAGCCATGAGGGGGCAAGCTTGTTATCTCGTTGAATTGATCAGTGTCATGACCTTTGGTCCTTTTTGTTTGTTCCTCTTCTGACACAGGTTTGAAATTTTCGCGGAACGGCCCGAGTCTCTTGGCTTGAAACATGTGCGATGGGATGATTGTACGAAAGAGCCACAGGCAACATAGAGTAACGCTGATATCAGTGCTCTTCATCTGCATCTCCAATGGATTAGCGTCAAATGGTAGGTCAAATCCTTCTGTGCCTTGCTGGGGAGCTTCATCACATGTGATTTCCTGGGACTCTTCCATCTGGAGTGATGTTCAAACAAGAGCTGTAACTCGCAACATCCTTTTTTTTTTTTTTTTAAATAATGAGCACAATTAGACAATTCTATTTTAGTTATTAGGGCAGATAATCAAAAGCTTGATCAAAGAGGAAGGGTGGCACAGTGGCACAGCAGTGCTGCCTTACAATGTAGGAACTAGAGATGCTGGTTTACACCGAAGATAGACACAAAATGCTGGAGTAATTCAGAGGGTCAGACAGCATCTCTGGAAAAAAGGTATATGTGATGTTTCAGGACAAGACCTTTCTGCTGCTTTACCCAAGTTCAATCCTGTCTAAGGGTGCTGTCTGTACAGAGTTTGTGCGTTCTCCCTGTGACTGCGTGGGTTTTCTCTGGGTGCTCCGGTTTCCTTCCACACTCTAAAGACGTACAGGTTTGCAGGTTAATTGGCTTCAGTAAAATTTAAAATTTTCCTGAGCGTGTTGGATAGTGTTAGTGTACGGGGTGATCGCTGGTTGGCACAGACTCAGTGGGCCGAAGGGTCTGTCTCCGTGTTGGATCTCTCTATAGTCAGATTGTTAACGGAGGGGTGGGGTGCAGGCTGGGAATACTAAAGGTTAAGGCCCCAGCTGTTGAAAGCATAGCTGGCAGTGGTGATGCGAGGAGACTGGTAGAAGCTAGTGGTTCGAATTGACGGAGCACAGATTTATAGCATTGTAAAACAGGAATACGTTTTTGAGGAGAGAGGGTTTTGATGATGAGACTTAAAGATGAGACTTAAAATCAGGATGATCCTGGACCAACAACTGGTACTTTATTTATAAAGGAGTACCGGGACAATGGGTCAACAGCACACTTTTGCACATACGGTGAGTGTTGGCTGAGCTTCTGATCATCCCTAAATACTGCTGCGCTTTAATCCTAGGAACATCTAAATTTGTCCGTTCGATGTCCCAAAATCAGGATAAATTGCCACATACTCCCACGGCTGTAACCACCACAGTGAGAAGCAAGCTTTGTGTGGTTTGCAATTAGAGAACTGTATCTTCCTCTTTTCACTGCCACACCTCTATTTCCACACCTCTCTCCCTCCTTCCCTTTCTCCTGCACTTGACCCCCCTCTAGAGTTATATAGTCATACAACATGGAAACAGGCCTTTCGGCCCAACTTGCCCACACTGACCAACCTGACCCATCTAGTTCTGATGTACTTCACCATGGTGCTACTTAGGACATAGAACAGTGCAGTGTAAGAACAGGCCCTTCAGCCCACAACGTCCATGCTGAACGTGATGCCAGGACTATCTCTTACCTACCTGGGCATAATCCATGTTCCTTCATTCCCTGCAGATCCATACTTTGGACAGGAACTTTATCCTGTTTGGTGTTACTCATGCAGCACGGAAACAGACCACTTGGTTCGCCGAGCCTGTGCCAACCATTAAACACCCATTTGCACTAGGCCCTTTTATTCTCCCCACGTTTTAATCAACCCCTGATTCCGCACTCACTTGTGCATAGAGGTCATTCACCATGGTCAACTAACCCAGCAGCTCATTAACTTCTAGTTTAGTTTATTATCACGTGTGTACAGAGGTACCGTGGAAAGCTTTTGTTGCAAACTAGCCAGTCAGCAGAAAGACACCACATGATTATAATCGATCCATTTACAGTGTATAGGGAATGTACATGATAAGGGAATAACGTTTACTACAAGGTAAAGCCAGCAAAGTCTGATCAAGGACAGTCCGAAGGTCATCAAAGAGGAAGCTAGTAGTTCAGCACTGCTCTGGTTGTGGTAGGAACCTGCATTAGGAAAACAACTTGGAGATGGGTTTAGCTGGGGCTCCAGGCTGCTTATTTCAAACAGCATAAAATTTTGAAAGCATCAAGATTGTACAGTGACGCAGCTAGTAGATCTGCAGCCTCACAGCGCCAGAGATCAGGGTTCATTCCTGATCTCGGCTGCTGTCAGTGTGGAGTTTGAACGTTCTCCCTGCCACTGCATGTGTCTGCCTCCGGCTGCTCCGGTTTCCATCGAACATCTCAAAGACGTGCGGGTTTGTAGGCTAATTGGACTCTGAATTGCCCCTAGTGTGTGGGGAGTGGATGAGAAAGTGGGATAGCATAGAGCTCGTGTCAGCAGGTGATCAATCGTTGTCTGGACTCGGTGGGCAAAAGGTCTTGTTTCCTTGCTATATCTATAAAACAAAACCTAAATTCCACCCTGTTTAAGCACCAGTGCAGCTGGATGAGAATGCAAGGTGGGCTTTTAGACAGAATGGTTCCATTAATCTGGATGCACTGTGGAGGGGGATGGGGGAGGGGAATGGCGGGTGCAGTCAGCTGCAGACTGGCTTGTAGCTGTATGGCACAGGGAGTCGCATGCCCACGTGTGCTTGCAGCAGCCTGTTTATCCTGCTTGTGACACCGTGGTTTCTGTGAGCATTCAGCGTTGTGTAATGCAGGCAATGAGTTGCTTTGTTTTGGTTCCCTGGAGGCCCTTCCTCATTCCTCCTCTGTGTGAGCTGATCTGCAGGTTTACAGGGTGCTGCCAAATGCTCTGTGGATGGGGGGTGGCCTGTCCTCTCGCCCTGCCCCACCCAGCCCATGGGTCCTGCCAAACTCCACTGCTGGCTACTGCACTCTCAGATCTGCCCAATCCACACAGCTGTGAGATGCCATAAATTGCTTCGGAGAGCCGGCCTGATGGCAGTTGCTAGGAGACGCATGCACAATGAGCTGTTTTACTTGCTGCAAGCATCTTTCACTGCGGTCTCTCCCCACACAGAAGGCCGCCTGACTTCTCCTCTGCCGCATTTCTGTGTGTCACGGTGCTGACTAAAAGGCAAGTGGGTTTCGGCATCCAGCGCATTAACTCTCTCTGAGCCGCGCAGCAGAGGCGGATATGCATCAGCTTGCCATTGGAGAACTGATGGCCTTCTCTTTTTTAATATATACCACCGACTCTCCTCCTCCCACCATCGTCATCGTCCAACGCAACTCCCAAGCTGGTTGGAAAATGGAGAGATTTTTCCTTCCACCGTGCTGATTTATCTTTTTGTAACCAAATAAGCTCATTTTTTTAAAAACGTCCTCTCCTTGTTCTCTGGAAATGCTTACAACTCTACCTTGGTGTTTAATCTTCTGTGTTCCTTGGGGCTTATCTTTCAGTTTTCCCCGGCCAATTCTGTAGATGAAGGACTATCTAATGTAGCAATAATAATGTTCCTACATGCAGGAATGTTGTGGTCGACGTTGGAGGAGGATTTGGTTTGGCTTTGTAGATTTTGACTGGGTGACCTATCAGTTAAGTCTTTTAGACTGTTGCCGGGTGAGTTGCTAATTGCGGGAGGTTGCAAGACCTCATAGTAAAAGCATTCATTTCACTGTCCAACTACAGTTGAGTAAAAGAAGGGATTGCATTTCTGTAGTGCCTATCACAACAGCAGTGTATTTCAGAAAACCAAGTACACGTATTTTTTCAGTGTGGGTCTACAACAGGGGTGGCACGGTGGCATAGCGGTAGAGCTGCTGCCTTACAGCGCCAGAGTCCCGGGTTCGATCCTGACTACGGGTGCTGTCTGTACGAAGTTTGTATGTTCTCCCATAATCTGCTTGGGTTTTCTCAGAGATCTCTAGTTTCCTCCCGCGCTCCAATGATGTACAGGTTTGTAGGTTAATTGGCTTGGTATGAATATAAATTGTCCCTAGTACGAGTAGAATAGTGTTAGTGTCGCTGGTCGGTGTTGACTCGGTGGGCCGAAGGGCCAGTTTCCATGCTGTATCTCGCAACTAAACTCCTTCTTCTTGCGTATGGCGTGCACAGCCTAAAGTTGTAGGATAACTTGTTCTATTTGATTGTGCAATCTTCCACCCCGAAACTAAACTAAGCAGGAAGCACTGAAACGGTGACCAGATGATGTTGACTGACGGCACTCTTTCCTACACTTCTGTTGTCATTTCCTCTCTTCCCATCCAGAGCAGCAGTGGCATCTCCCTTTGACTAAATCTGCAGTAAAAGTGCTGCCAACATCTGGCCAGCTGAGCTCAGGGCTGTGACGTCGGTGTATCTGCAAGGGCAATGGTTGATACAATACAATACAATTTTATTTGTCATTTGAAACTCATTGAGGTTCAAATGAAATGTTGTTTCTGCAGTCATACACACAAGAAAAAGACCCAAGACACAATACAATTTACACATCATCCATCACAGCGCATCTCCTCCTCGCTGTGATGGAAGGCAAAAACCTATCCCTCCCCTGCACTCCTCATTCCCCTCCCGATGTCAGAGTCAAAGCCCCCGGCGGGCGATGGTAATTGTCCCGCAGCCATTAACGCCGCGCCGGGTGGTGCAAGGCCGCACTCCGGGTCTTGTTGTTGGAGCCCCCGGCGGGCGCTAGCAGAGTCCCGCAGCCATTCCAAGCCGCGCGGGGCGGTGATGTAAGGCCCCGCTCCAGGTCATCTTCAACCCCGCAACTCGGGCGGGAGAAGTCGCCGTTGCGGAAGCCCCGAAAAGCGATCTCCCAGCAGGGACCCGCGGGCTCCCGGTGTCACTGTCCACCAGACCTGCGGTTGGAGCCTCCGAATCTCCGGGGGTCCGGTCGCAGCAGCGCGCCACCACCGCACCTCCCGCTCCGAACTCGGCCAGCTCCACGATGGTGAGTAGGTCCGCAGCTCCGCGACTGGAGCCCCAGGTCGTTCCTGCTGGAGGCCGCTCCACGTTGCTCAGCCCCAACGACAACGGAGACCCGACAAGGAAAAGGTCGGGTTCTCCGTGCAGGGGAAAGATTTTAAAAGTTTCTTGTTCTAACATGTTCAGTGTGAGAACAAGTGACTGTGTCAGTGGGGTGGGAACTGCTTGGCACACTGACGTCAGTATTGGGCAAGCAACAAGCCTCAAAATAGATGCAGGAAATCCAGTAGATTGGATTAACAGAATAAATGGCGAGAAGAGGAGATGAGAAAGAATGTTATGGGGCCGTAGGAAAATAAGGAGCAGGGGAATACGGTTGGTGGGATTACTCTCCTGGCAGCTGGCATAGACCCAATGGGCTAAATGACCACCTTCCATGCCATATAAATAAATATATCTTTTAACATGCTCGCGTGCATAACGCTGTCTGGCAAGAATACTTGGCTTTGGCTTCAGTGTGATGCAGCTGTAGTAGATTGTTTCGACTTGTTTAGTCATTTACAGAATCTGGAATTTGCTGGCAAAGCCACCATGTATTGCTCATCCCTAGGTGCCCTTGAGAAGGGATCGGTACCAGGAATTGTTGCCGTCTTGGTGATCCTGTGTTAATTTGCTGGGAATCCCAGGCTTGGGACTAAAGGACCATCAGTATATTTCCAAGGCTGAATATAAACAAGTTCTCCGGCTTGTGAAATAATGCCTTTGTTTTATGAGGCAGAAAGCCTGTTAGACTCGTTTCTATTTATCGATCTGCTCATTACCGTGATGTCTATTAAAAGGAAACTGACAGAGCAGGTTCAGGAGTGGCTTTGTACCGAAGAACACAGAATAAAATTGGAGCTTCAGGATGAGAAAATGTGGCTTGGAGTGATAGGCTTGTGAGGAAGATCCAAGTGGCATAGCAGCAGTGTTTAAGAAGGAACTGCAGATGCTGGAAAATCGAAGGTACATATAAATGCTGGAGAAACGCAGCGGGTGAGACAGAATCTCTGGAGAGAAGGAATGGGTGACGTTTCGGGTCGAGACCCTTCTTCAGACTGGTGTCAGGGGAGGGGGCGGGACAAAGATGGGGACTGTCTGTACGGAGTTTGTACATTCTCCCTGTGACCGCGTGGGTTTTCTCCAAGATCTTTGGTTTCTTCCCACACTAGACTGTGGACAGCTCAATTGTAATCATGTGTAGTCTTTTTGTTGGTGGACACAAAATGCTGGAGTAACTCAGCGGGTGAGACAGAATCTCTGGAGAGAAGGAATGGGTGACGTTTCGGGTCGAGACCCTTCTTCAGACTGGTGTCAGGGGAGGGGGCGGGACAAAGATAGAATGTAGGTGGAGACAGTAAAGATCATGTCCCACTTTCCTGAGTTACCACAAATTCTCCCGAGTTTTCCCCTTGATTCAAACTCTGAGAATTACGGTAATAGCCAGCCGTAGGTACTCGAGGCTATTTTTTTTTACCCGTGGACATTTTTCAACATGCTGAAAAACGTCCCGACTTACCTGATGCCCCGAGTACCTACGGCTGGCATTATGAGTCACTACGAAATATCTAAGGACTCGCTACGAACATTCTCCGAGTTTGAATCAAGGGGAAAACTCGGGAGAATTCGTAAGTAACTCGGGAAAGTGGGACGGGCTTAAGACTAGTAGGAGAACTGGAAAAGGGGGGGGGGGGGGGAATGAAGAGGGAAAGCAAGGGCTATCTGAAGTTAGAGAAGTCAACATTCATGCTGCTGGGGTGTAAGCTGCCCAAGCGAAATATGATGTGCTGTTCCTCCAATTTGCGCTGGGCCTCACTCTGACAATGGAGGAGGCCCAGGACAGAAAGGTCATATTGGGAGGGGGAGTTTAAGTGCTGGGCCACTGGGAGATCAGGTAGGTTACGATGGACTGAGCGGGGGTGTTCAGCGAACACTTTTGACTGGTTACCACATCATACACTGAAGTTTTTCAATGTACTACACGTGAAAATTAACTAAATTAAAAAAGTACGCAGCTATTATGTATTTGAAATGTTTTAATATTTTTGTGGTATGTATTTTTTTATTTTTTTTTTAGTGCGTAAGATTTCTAAAATGTTATTAATTTATTTAATGCTTTATCGTGCCGCAATCGTTATTGAGTATTTGGCAATGTCAGTATTCCTGAAAACTTTGAAGCTACGTTAGGGAGGGTGGCAGGACTTGATCAGCTATCAGTGCTTCTAGCTTGTTGCTCGTGCTGAGGCAGCTCCTGGCCCCGCTGTCAATTAGGGACGGGGCAGGGACATAGGGGAGAGCAAGCAGTAATTTTGGCATTGCGGCAGGATTTGCCCTGCTGCTGAAAGCGCTATGTTGATATAAGCAGTTGAGGAGATGGTGAATAGGGTGGCAATGCTGGCAGAATAAGACAGCAAAATCTTATTTAGAACTTGGAGAAGATGCAACAGATGTCTGCAGGTTTGTTGGGTTGGGTTAGGCACAAACAGGAAACCGGTGCTCTTGACTAACTCTGCAACACTTTGCAATTGATGGATGTTGATATGCAACTGAAACCACTGGGCGTAGTAGGTTAGTTCAACGGAAGTCTATGGGTTAGTTCATCTAACAACTACAAGTGGCAGAGCTCAGTCTCCAGAATGATAAAGGACCTTAAACATCATCCACATACTATTCATCGCAAGTTCATCAGACTGACAACATCCCACAAGATCAAGAATACCACTATTGATTTAAAGTTGGAGGACCACATCCAGTTAACCCAAACACCCATAGGCATGTCAACCAGAAGCTGCCAACCAGGAAATTATTTCATTCTGCACAGCACTTCATTAGCACTTTCTAACTCATTTTTCTTCAAGACAGCAAGGGATTGGAATACCCTACCAGCCAGCATCAGAGATCTCCAAAACATCAACACATACAAAGATGCAACTCCAAAAGCATCTCCGTCTCGACTAGCACATCCACCGCCATCATAGTGCTGAGTGATGCTCTACCCAGAGCTTTTCAACGTACTACATCCACATCCAGTTGAATTTAATTAAAGGCTAATGGGTTAATATTGGAGCACTCGTGCTGTACTGAACTGGGCAGTTCATGAACCTGACCACTGCCATGTTCTCTAAGGCAATGAGGTAGCAGGGCATCACCTGTAGGGACAAGGAACTGCAGATGCTGGCTTCGCAAGGAAAGATGCAAAACGCTGGAGAAAATCAGCGGGTCAGACAGCATCCGTAGAGAACATGGATAGATGACGCTTCAGACCTTCTTCAGGCTCCGAACTGAAACGTCACCTATCCATTTTCTCCAGGGATGCTGCCTGACCTGCTGAGTTACTCCAGCATTTTGTGTCTTTCCTGGGGCAACACATCCTCAAACACCGTAAATAAAAATTGTCGCCATAATACAGAAAATTAAGCATGCTTTCTGACTTGAGTTGGCTCCAGTTCACAAAAGGCTTTCACCTATCACCAGCCATTTCCCTGAAGTGTGCCTAATATCCTTTTCCTAACACTGGTCAGTGCTGAAGGAACTTTGCATGCAACTTGCAGCACAGAAAGAATTTGAGTATAGAAGTTGGGAGGTCTTGTTACAGTTGTATAAGACATTGGTGAGGCCGCATTTAGAGTATTGTGTTCCGTTTTGGGCACCATGTTATAGGAAAGATGTTGTCATGCTGGAAAATGGTACAGAGAAGATTTACGAGGATGTTACCAGGACTCGAGGGTCTGAGCTATAGGGAGAAGTTGAGCAGGCTGGGGCTCTATTCCTTGGAGCACAGGAGGATTAAGGGTGATCTTATTGAGGTATATAAAATCATGAGAGGAATAGATCAGGTAGATGCACTGTCTCTTGCCCAGAATAGGTGAATCGAGGACCAGAGGATGTAGGTTTAAGGTGAGGGGGAAAGATTTAATAGGAATCTGAGGGTTAACATTTTCACAGAGGGTGGTGGGTGTATGGAATAAGCTGCCAGAGGAGGTAGTTGAGGCTGGGACCATCACAACATTTAAGAAACATTTAGACAGGTACATGGATAGGACAGGATTGGAGGGATATGGGTAAAACATGGGCAGGTGGGACTAGTGTAGCTGGGACATGTTGGCCAGTGTGGGCAAGTTGGGCCGAAGGGCCTGTTCCACACAGAGTCCATGACTCCAAAGAGGCTGTCCAAGCCCAGGGCTCCGCATCCTGTTTACTGTTCCATTGGCAACTTTTCCCTTTATTCCTCCACACCTATTCAATGTCTCCTAATCATTCTCTCTTGTGTACCTGCCTACATTTCCCCTCCAGACACGTGTGCTCTTGGCCCCAACCACTCCATGTGCTGGTTAGCTCATTCTATCGCTCCAGTGATAAGGAAGTTGCTCCATCGTTATTTGTTGGCTGTTAAATATTTAACTTGTACATGGACCACTGAGTTTGGGTTCTCCAACTAATGGAAGTATCTTCGCTAATACTGTGTACCTACTTCTAGAGCAATCCTTGTTGACCGGTCTTTCCGCCTCTTCTTAATTTTTCCCTCATCAGTCTCCTTGCAAGCTTCTTTGTGTAAATCTTTCTGCATTGCCTCTGTATCCGATTAGCGATCTGTCCATCAAAACACTGTGTGCCTCATTCTTAAGCACGAGTTTTATCCTTTATAGCAGCATCCTTGTATTCCATTGTCCCTGGCCACAGCTCTGGCATTTCCTCATGAAAACCCCATCTTGTTGTCCACTTTAAAACGGCCTCCTTGCTCCAAATATTGACACTCCTTTAAACATAGATACATAGAAAATAGGTGCAGGAGTAGGCCATTTGGCCCTTTGAGTCAGCACCAACATTCAATACGATCATGGCTGATCATCCAGAATGAGTACCCCGTTCCTGCTTTCTCCCCATATCCCTTGATTCCGTTAGCCCTAAGAGCTATATCTAACTCTTGAATACATCCAGTGAATTGGCCTCCACTGCCTTCCGCAGCAGAGAATTCCACAGATTCATAACTCTCTGGGTGAAAAAGAGTTTCCACATCCCAGTCTTAAATGGCCTACCCCTTATTCTTAAACTGTGACCTGCAGGTTCTGGACTCTCCCAACATGGGGAACATTTTACTGCATCTAGCATATCCAATCCCTTAAGAATTTAATTTATTTCTTCTATAAGATACCCTCTCATCCTTCCAAATTTCAGTGAATATAAGCCCAGTCGATCCATTCTTTCATCATACGTCAGTCCCGCCATCCCGGGAATTAACCTGGTGCACCTAAGGCAGCACTCACTCAATAGCAAGAATGTTCTTCTCAAAACTGCATGCAATACTCCAGGTGCGGTCTCACCAGGGCCCTGTACAACTGTAGTAGGACCTCCTTGCTCCTAAACTCAAATCCTCTCGCTATGAGTCTCCATCTCCACATGTGGTGTCAGAATGTCATCCGATACAGTTCCCAGGAAGCAACTTGGCTGAAGTGACGGGCATCTGTGAAGCCTTCTTTAAATTCAACACAAAAGCAGCTACAACGGGTTAAATTTTGCACCACATTCAACCAAAAGATATGACTTCTGTTACAGCAGGTATCAATTATTCATATGAAAGTAGGTGGTTGGTGCGTGTCTGTGGGTGGGTGGGTGATGTCTAAACCTGTGTTTGAAAGCTGCAAGTTGCTAAACCGGATTTGGGTCGCGTTTAATTTGTGCACTCGTGCTCCAATCTTCTTCCGTTTTTTCACTCTTGGTGTGATACGTGATGAATTATTGGCTGCAGCCCCATGTGTCTTGCCAGAGGCACTGTTTCTGTTTATGTCCAAGCAAGTTTCGGGGATGATTGATCGGCAAGTTCTGCCTGCACTTGTTCAACAAATGTCCTAGTTGGCAAAGGTCAGGAGCTCGTCACTGAGGAGGGTGTGATCAATCTATTTATCTATTATATTCACTCACTCGCACTCCTTTTTTGGTCAAATGAGTGTCAGGAGTGTTTTGCTTAAAGATGGGCATGGACACTATTAACTATGACCACTATTGAATGTACAGAGAATGTATGAAGAGTTTTCTGCACACTTTGCTTTGTAATATGTTTACTCTGAATAAAGTTTATTGAGGGGGAGGGGGGGGGGGGGGGGGGGGGGGGAGATGAAGAAGAGAAATTCTCACATCACTAAATGGAGGATGGGCTACTTTCTTTTGCCAGAAGACCCTCATTCACGGACATAACCACGATATGTCCATGAATGAGGCTGCAGTTTGGGCCTCCACTGCATCGTTATGCAGTGTCGTTATTATGCTCTGAATGTGATGTGTCACAGTGTTGTTGCAATGGTTAAAGTACCAGACACAATCCAGATGCTTACCTTATCAAGCCAGGGGCCTGGGTTCAAATTCCCACCATGTTAGCCATGGCATTTCAGTTCTTTTAATCTGGAATTTACCAAAAACAAGGCACGAGTAACAATTGCACAAAAAAACATTCACAAAAACATACTCTGTCCTTCATGGAGAAAATCCGTGACCTTGCCTGATCGGGCCTGTGTGTGTGACATAGTTGGTGCTTGACTGCCTCCTGAAGCGGTGCAACAAGCCACTCGCTAGTGATAGAGTGGGAAATGGACTGCCACTGGGTCAGGAAGGCAGCCCTCCATCATCCGCTCAATGGCAATTAATGTCATCATACTGGAAATGAATAAAATAGCCATTTCTGCTTTGGGGAGAAACTAATATGGATTGAAATTATTTTGCCATGTTTTCGAGTCTGGTCTGAATACTTATCAAAGGATGGTACAGCTTTCTAATGAAGCCCGTCCTCATGAGACATGGCTAATGTGTGTGAAGGATCTGCGTCTTTGTCTTTGCTTGTCTCTCTCTCTCGCTCTTTTGTTGGTCTGTGTGTCTCTTGACACACAATCTCCATCTCTACATCTGGTTTTCTCCCTCTGCCTCTGCTGCTTCTCCCTCTTCATGAGCATCATTGTGCGTGAGACTGGCTCTGAGCTGCTTTCTGTGTGTGTGTGTGTGAGTGCCTGTGTGTGTGAGTGTGAGTGCCTGTGTGAGCGTGCGCGAGAGAGTCTCTCTCTCTCGCTCGCATGCTCGCATCTCCACTTCACCCAATTGTATGACTATGCAGTATGTCTTGGCCAGTCAACAGGCACTGCTCATGCAGCAGTCTCCAGAATAATAAACCACCAGCTTTCTGAAAAAGTCCTGAATGTTGCAAGGAAGTTGGATGTAGAAGGGAAGTGGTGAGCTTTCTGCCGCACAGACAGTAATGGAATTGTACAAGGTTGCCAGGAAAGATCTTTGAAATAGCTGCTTACAGGAAAGTTGTGATTCAGTTTCTCGGTGGGAGGGAGATTCAGGAGGGCGAAGGAAGAGACATGGAAGCTGCCTTCTGCGGCAGGGTGACTGTTTGACCTTTATGAGGATGTTGCCAGGACTAGAGGGTGTGAGATACAGGGAGAGGTTGAGTAGGCTGGGACTACAGGGCCCTAGTCAGACCACACCTGGAGTATTGTGTGCAGTTTTGGTCTCCCAATTTGAGGAAGGACATTCTTGCTATTGAGGGAGTGCAGCGTATGTTCACCAGGTTAATTCCCGGGATGGTGGGACTGTCATATGTTGATAGAATGGAGCGGCTGGGCTTGTATACTCTGGAATTTAGAAGGATGAGAGAGGAGAAACATATGAAATTATAAAGGGTTTGGACATGCTAGAGGCAGGAAATATGTTCCCGATGTTGGGAGAGTCCAGAACCGGGGCCACAGTTTAAGAATAAGGGGTAAGCCATTTAGAACGTAGATGAGGAAAAACTTTTTCGCACAGACTTGTGAGTCTGTGGAATTATCTGCCTCAGAGGGTGGCGGAGGCTGGTTCTCTGGATGCTTTCAAGAGGGAGCTAGGCAGAGCTCTTAAAGATAACAGAGTCAAGGAATATGGGGAGAAGGCAGGAACAGGGTACTGATTGTGGATGATCAGCCATGATCACATTGAATGGCGGTGCTGGCTCAAAGGGCCGAATGACCTACTGCATCTATTATTTATTGTTTATTTGTTGGAGTGCAGGAGGATGAGGGTTGATCTTGTAGAGATGTATAAAATTATGAAAGGTGTCGAACGGGTAGATGCACTGAGTCTCTTGTCCAGAGTAGGTGATTGAGGACCAGAGGACATTGGTTTGAAGTGAAGGGGAAAAGATTTAATAGGAATCTGATGGGTAACTTTTTCACAGAAATGTTGGTGGGTGTATGGAACAAGCTCCCAGAGGAGGTAGGTGAGGCAGGGACTATCCCAGCATTTAAGAAACAGTTAGACAGATACATGGATAGGAAAGGTTTGGAGGGATATGGACCAAACGCAGGCAGATGGGACTAGTGTAGCTGGGACATGTTGGCCGGTGTGAGCAAGTTGGGCCAAAGGGCCTGTTTCTGCACTGTATGACTCGCTCTATGACTGTTTCCCCTTTGTGTGAAGGAACTGGATGAGGTCTGGTTCAGTATAATATTGCTGGGCAGAGAAGGGGCATCTGATGACCTTCCTGCAGCCAAGGTTGGTGTGGGCAGCACTGGCGAGGAATGGAGTGCTTGTCTCCTCTGATCCAGAGCATCACCCCCCCCCCCCCCCCCCCCCCCCCCCCCAGTGCGATCATTGCGAGAGGAGGACAGAGAGGAGAATGACATGTGGGGGAGGGTTTGTTGTACAACAGAGGTCTGTCCCCAACTGCACTGATTCCACACTCCGTCTGAAATAAAACTAACACTGGGCATGTTTCTAAAACCTAGACTCTCAACAGACCATGGTAGAGTTGAACATCAATTTTATTGAAGAATTGTTGCTACAATCACTCGGCTAAACCACATTTCGTAGTTTTAAATTTCCTGCTGTGAATCAATGTGAAATATTTCCCTGTGGGTTAGTGACTCAACCCAGGCCCTTGGCCCTTTAAGTCTCTGTAGGTGGTGCATTTTCTACCCGGTTTTTCAAAAACAAGCAGAGATTGAACATTGTCTGCGTCAGATAATCGACAGTTCAATGCCCAGGAAATTAGCTCATCCGTCTGCCTGTGGAGGGAAGCAGCAGGTTGGTGTCTGGGAACCAACTTGAATGTTCAGGCCCCAATCTGCTCTGTTTACGGTAGATGCACTCACAGTCTCACACACTCATTGTTGAAGGAATATACAGCATTGGGACCTGGAACCGCATTTCACTGTACCAATTGGTGCATGTGATAAATAAGTGTACCTTGTCCCTGTGACTGCACCCGTCTTCCAGCGAGCCAGGGACCAGAAATATCCCGACCTGCAGGTCCAAGCCTTCCAGCAGGCCTGGCGACGGGACTCTCCCCGTGAGCCCGGCTTGCCCACCGTGGACTTTTCCCCGAGCCATCGGACAGCGGGGAGGGATGCTGAGAGCTTCCCGTTGGGTGACCGCCAAGAACGACGGGGGGGGGTGGCAGAGAAGGAAGGGTGAATGGCTGAGAAGGAAAGGGGGGGCCCAGTGGGGCTGCTGCCACTTGCAGCGGCTGGCAGAGGGTAGGGAGCAAAGATAAGGCCATATGGTGAACCTTTGTATCTCTGTCGGCGCCAATGTTGTGACACGTGTAGTACTGAGGTGATGTCTGCTGTATGATTTTACCCGGTTGTATGCAAAACTAAGCATTTTGCTGTACCTAGGTACATGTGGCAATAAAATATAATTGAATCATTGGCTATGTCCCATCATCTGCACTTTCTGGTACTACATTCTGTGCTACAGCTACTCTAACTTGCTAGCTCCCCCGTTCTCTGTCGAGCCCCACTTTGTCAGGAGAATGTTACACTGGAAGGAATGGGCGACCATGTAAGTGTCCTAGCCCATGCGAGGCAGAAGCTGGAGTTTCCACATTGGTTTCATCAGCTTCCTGAAAGCCCTTCGCTGGAAGCAAGTCCTCCTTGATCCCAAGGGATAGACATATAATGCTGGAGTAACTCAGTGGGTCTGGCAACATCTCTGGAGAAAAGGAATAGGTGATGTTTGGGGTTGGAACTCTTCTTGAGATTGTCTGGCATGAAGGATGGAGTGAAATACATGGTGTGCTTGCATGGTTTTTCCACAAGCATTAAGTAGAGTTACACATATCACTTTTGTCAATTTTCTTGCTTCTTATCAATGTTCTCTGATCTTGGTATCGATTCAAGCATCTTGTTTATGCCAGCCCCTCCTAAACAACAGCCTGTGGTTCTTTTGGTATCATTATCTAGACGAATTTCTATATAATTTCTCCTTTAACCACAGCCCCCGCACCTTCCTCTTGGCTGGATCAGCTGAACTCCAACAAGGGCAGTGTGGTGGAGCTGCTGGATTCTACCAGACTTTACAGTGCCTTGGGAACCTGCCGACCTGCTTGTCTTTGGGATGTGTTTATAGGGAGAACGTGTAAACTCCACAGTGGTCAGGATCAAACCCAATGAGGAGGAATCTCATTGAAACAAACAGAATAGTGAAAGACTTGCATAGAGTGGATGTAGATGTCGTTTATGGAAGGATATGAGAAATTTATTTAGTCAGAGGGTGGTGAAACTGTGGAATTCTTTGCCACAGAAGGCTGTGGAGGCAAAGTCAGCGAATATTTTTAAGTCAGAGATAGATAAATTCTTGATTAGTACGGGTGTCAGAGGTTATGGGGAGAAGGCAGGAGAATGGGTTTAGGAGGGAGAGATAGATCAGCCATGATTGAATGGTGGAGTAAACTTGATGGGCCGAATGGCCTAATTCTACTCCTATCACTTATGACCTTAACAAGAGATACAAAGTGCTGGAGAAACTCAATGGGTCAGGCAACATCCCTGGAGAACATCGATGGGTGACGTTTCGGGTTGAGACCCTTCTTCAGACTAATGCACCCACATTCACTAATCCCATTTCCTTCTCTCCACAGGCCCATCAGCTCCTCCCAGAGACCACCACTTACCTGTGCATTCGGGGCACTTTATAGTGGCCAATTCACTTACTAATCGGCAGCTCTTTGGGACGTGGGAGGAAACGGGAGCTCGGGGTGGAAACCCACACAGTCACGGGGAAAACATGCAAACTCCACACTCAGATAGCCTTGGAGGTGAGGATGGAATGGAGGCCGGGGGTGGGGGGGGAGGCACCAGCTCTGCAAGCTGCAGTGCTTCCTCCAGTGCTACCAATAGATCACCAGCTGCCTGAATAGAAAAACTGGTTTCTCCCTTTCATTATCCGATGCTTCAACAGCTGCCACATTTCAACACCTTCATTGGCTGTGAATTGTCTCAGCAGCCATGGATACACATAAGCTGCGACAGGGTGGGAGTTTAAAGCTCCTTGCTCACCAGAAAGCCTCCTGTTCCCGCATCAGCCTCGTTTATACCAAAGTGCACACTGCTATTTAACATAGCTGCGATATGTCTTTCCTTTTAATGAAAAACAAGAGGCGAAAACAACGCATCAGTTTTTACTAAGAGGTGTAATGTTTACAGCATGAGAGAGAGAAGTTTTAACATTTATTCCTGTGAAACCTCAAGTCCTGTTGCAATAGAATTTCAGCAGCCGAGGGGCAAAGACTAATGATGCTGCGATGTGTGATTTTTAAAGAGCAAGGTGATGTAGTGAGGGTGAGAGGTAGAGTGAGAGTCTGACGAAGGGCCCCGACCAGAAATGTTGGCTCGTCTCTGCCAAGATGCTGCCTGACCTGACCGGCTGAGTTGCTCCAGCATTCTGCACTTTGAGTGAGCTGTAGTGTCTTGTTGGCTCGATCAGTGTTTAGAGAGTGGCAGCAACCTTTTGTGTTTTGTCACCACTTTCGTTTGCGTCAACAGGCGGGGGAGGTTGGTGGGGGGGTGGGCTGTGCCTCAAGCTTCACGCCCAGGGACAGACAAAGCCACATCCTGCTGCAGCAGCAGCTGCGGGACCGAGATACACCGGCCCTCTTTCCTGATCACTCTCAACACCCGCATCCCTCTCGAGAGCAGAGAGAAAAGAGCCTAGCAGCTGCCAAGCTTTGTGAAGCATCCACTGACCGTCTGCCTGCCTGGTGCTAGACGGGGCCCGCTCTGCAGGCAGAGGCCCTGGCGGCAGCTGAAGACAGCAAGCAGCTGGGCCTCTCTGAAGGCCGCACTTTGCTCTGTCAGCCCGGCCAGGGCCACAGAGGGCAGAGGTCATCACCGTTACCATGGCACCCCGTGGTAGCAGCGAGGCAGCATTGCATTGTCGCTTGGGTGGACGTTTATGAGAAAAAGCAACATCAAAAATAAGTGTACCGATTGGAAATCCCACATAAAAACAGAACATTCTGGAAACATTCAGCGGGTCAGGCAGCAAGAAAAACGGTTGTCTGTGAACCTTCACAAGACCGAGTAGCTCTGCTACTCTCTCTATAGATACTGCCTGATCTGCTGCTTCTTCCCTACAATTTTATGTTTTATTTATTAAAAAAATAGAGACCTCTAAAGTTATTTGGCATTTGAGCACCAGGGCCAAGGCCAACATTTACCTCCCATTCCTAAGTGACTCACTTGACGGCCATTTAAGAGTCAACTCCTTTGTTGGGTCTGAATTGACATGTAGGTCAGGCAGCGTCAGAATTATACCATTACTCCCCCAAAACAACATAACGGAACAGGATGGGGTTTTTAAACAATCTGGCAGTTTGTGATCATCACTACTGATAAGTACATTTCTTTCAATAAAATGAATTAAAAATGTTTATTCTGCGCACTTCTAGTTGCCCCATGCAGGAAAGATATGGAGGAGTGACTCAAAAAGCTGGGGTAACTCAGCGGGACAGGCAGCATCCCTGGAGGGAAGGAATGGGTGACGTTTCGGGTCGAGGCCCTTCCTCAGCCATTTGGAGGCTTTGGAGAGGGTGCAGAAGACGTTTCCCAGACTGTTGCCTGGATTAGAGGTTATTAGTTGGAAGGACAAATTGTTTCCTCAGGAGCACAGGAGGTTTAAAGGAGATCTTAGATGTTTATAGGATTGCAAGAGACATAGATAGGGTGGATCCCCCCCCCCCCCCCCCCCCCCCCCCCAAGAGGGAAACATTTAACGGAGATGTGCACATAGTTTTTACATTGTGAGTGGTGAAGGTCTGGGAACCACTGCTGGGGTGGTGGCGGTCTGGTACCCACTGCCAGGGGTGGTAATCTGGGACCCATGGCCAGGGGTGGTGGTTAGTGGTGGAGGCGGATATGGCAATGGCACACAAGTCACTTTTAGTCAGACACGTGCCTATGCAGGGAATTGAGGGATATGGATCAAGTGCAGGCTGAGGAGCTAGGCCACCTTGACATCATGTTCGGTGTGGGCCAAAGGCCCTGTTCTCGTGCTGTACTCTTCCATGTACTAACTTCCACAGCTGCCAGTGGAGGGATTTGAACTCGTACCTGGCGTGGTGATGTGGTAGTATAACTGCTTCCCCCCCCCCCCCACTAAACCCTGACTTCCACTAAGTATAAATAATTCCACAACACCGTGTCAAAGAGCAGGGACGCACCACCCAGTGCCCTGGTTAACATTTGTCTCTTGGTCAACAACACAGGGATTGTCTGCAGAAGGGTCTCGACCCGAAACGTCACCTATTCCTTTTCTCCAGCTTTTTATGTCTATCTACAGAGATAGATTATCTGGGTATGATCAAAGTGTGTGCAAGATCTCGCAGTGCCTTGTTTCTTTACTTTGCAACAGCGACTTGCACTTCAAAGGTACTTGGCTGCAGAGTGTGAAGGCAGTGAAAGGGTTACATGCATACTCATTTCTCAGAAGAATTATTTATGACAAGGAAGTGAACTTGCTCCATTTGCTTACGCATTACTGAGAAATACAATTTATTGGCTTCTCCCTCTCCCAAGATAATTAACTGCTGCTGTTTTAAAGCCAAGCCATCCCACAATGTGGGAATTTCACTGTAGTCTGCATTAATTACATTGGTATGAATATTCTACTGGGCTTTTATTTATTTCTTGAAAAGGCCAACCTCACAGAGGTATAATTACTTTAAGGGGCACGAGCGATTTAAATTTTTTAATTTTTTAAAAATTGGTCAACAGTCTAGTTTAGTTTAGAGATGCAGCGCAGAAATAGGCCCTTCGGCCCATCGTATCCGCACAAACCAGCGTTCTCCACACATTAACATTATCCTACACACACTAGGGGCAATTTTGAATTTACACCAAGCCAATTAACCTACAAACCTGTATGTATTTGGACTGTGGGAGGAAACTGAAGATCTCCGAGAAAACCCACGCAGGTCACGGGGAGAACGTACAAACTCCATACGGACAAGCGCCCATAGTCAGGATCGAACCTGGGTCTCCGGCGCTGTTCGGCAGTAGCTCTTCCGCTGCGCCACCGTGCCACCTCGCCATGCGTGACCTCGCAAGCCAGTTTATGCCATCTAGCCTTTGCTAAGATACGCCTCGCCTTTGCATTATTCCACCCTGTTAAATTGGTTCTGGTCCCATTGATTCAGGTGGTGGGGGAAGCTGGTGGGGAGGGATCTTACATGGGTACCAACCAACACTCAATGGCATTCACTAGTGCCTCGCTGTCTCATGGGGAAAACTGCCTGAGCCTTGATTTCCACACTGTTGGAGCAGCTGTTGAACTGACAGCCCATCTTCTCTCTCAAGTTGGGGTGATAGGAGATGGGCACTCTCCTGTGTTTTGGTCAATATTCCACCATCGACCAGCATCCTAAAACTATGTAACTGAGATGTCCTGAGTGCCACTCTGCCTCTGGTATCCTTCGTAACCTCCAAGTCTCCCTCAGTGCTACAGAGCTAACTAAAGTACAACGTCAATAATCACTCCCCAGTGTCTGTGGTGGTGTCGGGCCCACAGAGTTTGTTCTGTTAAATGTCACATCTATTAATACCCAAATGCACTTGTTTCATTTATTGCTTGTTATACAGTAGATTAATAGTCTGAAGAAGGGCTCCGACCCGAATTGTCACCTACTCTTTTTCTCCAGCGATGCTGCTTGACCTGCTGAGTTACTCCAGCGCTTTGTGTCTATCTTTGGTATAAAACGGCATGGGCAGTTCCTTCCTACACAGAATAATATATTTCCCAGTGAACTTGAAAGGGAGCATGGGAAACAGAGAGTCGGTGAATTTAAATGTAAGTGAGAAAGTGGCCCTTGTAGGTGTAACGGGAGCACAAGAAGCAAGCAATGCAGTGGCGTAGTTGGTGAGAGATGCTGCTTCAGAGCTCCAGCAACTCGGGTTCATAAGGTCATAAGTGATAGGAGCAGAGTTAGGCCATTCGGTCCATCAAATCTACTCTGCCATTCAATCATGACTGATCTATCTCTTCCCCCCCCCTAACCCCATCTATCACTGCCTTAAAAATACCTTGGCCTCCACAGCCTTCTGTGGAGACTTCTAACCAGCATCTGCCATTCCTTGTTTCTACTGCCTGGTGATGGGAATAGACTTGATGGGCTGAAGGGCCTGTTCTTGTGATGTGTGACTCTTTGACACTTTCTCGTTGAGTCAGATTCAAGATGCTCTTCAAACAGCTTAACCTGCAGCGCTCTGCACTGTCAGAGATGCTGTCTTTTGGGGGGGGGGAAATTGTTAAACAGACACACTCTTGGTTCAGGCAATCCAGTGTTTAGAGGAAGTGCAAGGGAGATTGAACAAAGAACTGCAGCTGCTGGTTAATACACAAAAGGACACAAAGTGCTGGAGTACGGATCTGAGGAAGGTTTCGACCCAAAATGGCACCTATCCATGTTCTCCAGAGATGCTGCCTGACCTACTGAGTTACTCCGGCACATTGTCTTCCTTTGTGTAGGGGAGATGTCTAGCTAATCCTTGCCTCTGAATCAACCTTTCCAAAACAGCTTTATGCAATGGCTCTACAATAATTGATGCTGAACTTCCTCCTTGCCTTTTTAACTTTGTCGCTGTGTCTTTGGCGACTGCTTTTTGGAATTTTAAATGAATAAAACGCACACAAAAGGAGGTATGTAAATGCAACTTTATCTTTCATTACACAGCAAGATGCCAGTAACAGCAATGTGTTAACCAGTCTCGGTAACATAGCTGTGGGAAGAGAAACGGTTAATGTTTCAGGTTGACGATCCTTCGTCAGAACTGAAAGGTTAACTCTGACGCCTCTGCATTAAACATTAATGGCGTCACTTCCCACTGGTGTATCATGACCTGCTGTTTCAAGTGTTTTCTGTCTTTCATTTTAGATTTGGAGCCAGGGGTAGCCTTTTTGATCCTGGCTGACTTGTGGGAGTTAATATTACGTTGGACAGCCCTGGTCTCATTGAAGCGGTGTTGTTGGGCTCTTTTATGCACATGTAGAGAGCAGACTGCACTTGGGTTTAATGTCTGATCCCTATCACAGCTCACTCGGCCAGTTCAGCGCTCCGTCAGCATTGCACTGGGATGTCGGCCCTGATTATGCATCAAAGTCCCTGGAGCAGGGCCTTAAATTACCGAGCTTCTGATACCGACCAAGCTGTGAACTGTGACTGCATTTTGGTTTCAACTGATCGCAACTTGATTAATAATTGATAGGTTGGGTGCACCCTTTTATTCCAGCTAAGAGCTTATTGAACAAAGAGGATTGGTATGACATTTAATCTGCTTCTGGGATTTTGGGCTACAGTAGAAATTCTTCCCCAGGGTTTTCTGGTTTCTCCGCACATCCCAAAGATGTGTGGATTGGTAGGTTGTGGCTGCAAGGAACAGCAGATGTTGGTTTACAAAAAAAACCAATGCAAAGTGCTGGAGTAAGACTCGAACCATCACCTATCCAGGCTTCCCAGCAATGCTGTTCAAAAGGGAACTGCAGATGCTGGAATATCGAAGGTACACAAAATTGCTGGGGAAACTCAGCGGGTGCAGCAGCATCTATGGAGCGAATTCCCATTCCCAATCTGACCTCTCTGTCCTGGGTCTCCTCCATTGCCAGAGTGAGCAACAGCGGAAATTGGAGGAACAGCACCTCATATTCCGTCTGGGGACCTTGCGTCCTTATGGCATTAACATTGAATTCTCCCAATTTGGCTAGCCCGTGCTGTCTCCTCCCCTTCCTTAACCCTCTAGCTGTCTCCTCCCACCCTCCCATCCGCCCGCCCTCGGGCTCCTCCTCCTCCTCCCCTTTTCCTTCTTTCTTTCCCCACCCCCCATCAGTCTGAAGAAGGGTTTCGGCCCGAAACGTCGCCTATTTCCTTCGCTCCATAGATGCTGCTGCACCCGCTGAGTTTCCCCAGCAATTTTGTGTACCTTCCCAGCAATGCTGCTTGACCTGCTGTGTTACTCACTTTAGTTTATTGTCGCGTGTACCCAGGTACGGTGAAAAGCTTTTGTTGCTCGTGATCCAGTCAGCGGAAAGACAATACTTGATTACAATCGAGCCATTTACAGTGTATAGATACATTATAAGGGAATAGTGCAAGGTAAAGCCAGCAACGTCCAATCAAGGATAGTCCGAGGGTCACCAATGAGGTAGATAGTAGTTCAGGACTGTTCTCTAGTTGTGGTAGGATGACTCATTCAGTTGCCTGATAACCGATGGGAAGAAACTGTTCCTGAATCTGGAGGTGTGCGTTTTCACACTTCTATACCTTTTGCCTGATGAGAGAGGGGAGAAGAGGGAGTGGCCAGGGGGTGACCCGTCCGTGAGCACTCATGCTCAAGCACTTTGTGTCTCTTTATGGATTGGTAGGTTAATTGGCCACTGTAAATTGCCCCTAGTGCACGGGTGAGTGATGGAATGAACATGTGCAGGGAACGAAATGGGATTCGTGAAGATACTAGTATAAAAGTGGCTACTTGATGGTCGGCACAGACTTGGTGGGCAGAAAGGCCTGTTTTTGTGCTGTCACTGAGACACTTTCTCTCTGAGATGCTCTTCACATAAATGAACAGCCAGCAGAGTACAGAATACATGGCAGGTGTTGAATCTGAAATGGGGACTTCTGTGCCCAGATGCATCTCTGCAATTGCTGGACTTCCACTGTCATCAGGAAGGGAATGTGAAGAGACAAGGGCTCTGAGACAACAATGAGACCAGCTGCTTACGACATTGCACTTTCATTCCAGGAGGTATATATCAGGTTTGTGAACAAAGGTGCCATGGGAGTCACCAGGGGATGTTTTATGCAGTGCATTTTGTGCATGGTGCATGCTGTAGCTATGCATGCCCCATGGTGGGGAGAATGGATGCTTTGAGCGGTGGAAGGGGTTCCAGACAGAGACACACAAGTCGTAGGTTGTGACATTTCTGAGTGCCTTTGACAACCCCACCCCAGAAGGTGGAGATTGTGCGTTTGGGAGACCCGCACCATATGGCTCACAGTGCAGCATCCTGTAGATGGTGTACACTCTTCTTTGGTGTGGAGTTTAAATATAGAAACAAGGAACTGCAGGTGTTGGTTTGCAAAAGAAGAGACAAAGTTCTGGAGTAACACAGCGGGCCAGGCAGCATTTCTAAAGAACAAGAATAGGTATTCTTTTATAGTCTTTTGGTTGGGTAGCATGGAAACAAAGCCTTTCACTGTGTCTCAATGCACAGGACATTAATAAATGAACCATTGAAGCGACGTTTCGGGTCGGGACCCTTCTTCAGATTTCAGGCGAAGATGAGCAAGTGTAGAACTTTATGCTGTGTGTTGTCAAACCTCTTTAAGTTCCTCTTTTTTTTTAAAAACTATTTCAGCCAAAAACTTCTTCAATGTCTGAATGACTTGCACACATTTTTAATTGTGTGCTGTTCAGCGGGATCGGTCTTTGTGCCGAGTTTTTGTACAGGGTGACTCTCGTCTGAGGCTTGTCTCGGGTGCTGAGGTTTGGCCATCGTGATGTGAATTTTCTTTGGCGTGTCCGTAAGCCTTTCAAATCAGCGCGGCCTTCCTGTGACATGTTGGCAGCCGTGTCCATGTGCAGTGATCCGGGGCTGCCAGTACTGGATCCAGGAGGCTGAGGTTGGGAACAGGAGATCCACAGTCCTTGTGCCTTCCCGACAGTCGGCGCGGGATGGCACGGTGGCGCAGCAGTAGTGTTACTGCCTTGCAGCACCAGAGACTCTGGTTCGATCCTGACTACGTGTGCTGATTGTACGGAGTTTGTACATTCCCCCCGTGAATGTGTGGGTTTTCTCCGGGTGCTCTGGTTTCCTCCCACATTCCAAAGATGTGCAGGTTTGTAGGCTAATTGGTTTCTGTGAATCCTGCAAGGCAAAATGGAGCCGAAGCCAGGCGATTCTTTGCTTGCTGGTCTCTGGAGCGATTGCAATGAATGATAGCGGATCCACTTCTCTCTCTTAAATCTTTTTAAACTATGCTACACCCTTTAACCTGTATCTGTGCACTGTGGACAGCTTGATTGCAATCATGTGTAGTCTTTTTGCTGACTGGATACCACACAAAAAACTTTTCACTGCACCTTGGCACACAGGGCAATAATAAACTGAACTAAACTAAATTGCCCCTAGTGTGTAGGATAGAACTAGTGTGCAGGTGATCATTGCTCTTAAACTAAGCTAAATTATACACTAATTTTGCTTCTCGCCGCTGTAGAACAGTATTAAGCAAGGGATCAACACAAAGGTAGGACCCTCCCAGATCAGGTTGCAATTGGGGTGATTTCCCAGGATAATCCCTTGACCTTCAGGGTGAAATTCTGGTTCCTTTTGCTTTACATTCAAAGGAAGTGCAACAAAAAAATGGGGAAGATGGAGCGAAAAGTGAGAGGGGATTATATTTGCACAGATTCACCAGTCATTGAGTTCATTAGCAAATAGGGGGTTCACTGAGTTTGGATTAAATTGCATGGATGAGCAGGATGCATAGTGTAATGTCGTACAATGCTCTGGCAGTGGAAGAGGTAAAGGGTGATATAAATGAGCTGTTTCAAATGTCTTGAGAGTTATATCGGGGGATTTACTCAGTATCGGAGTCCATAACGAGGTTCATTGTCTAAGGATTGGACCAACCTACTGATTAAAGTCAGGAAGGTCTTCACATAAAGAATAGTGGGAACCTTTCTAAAAAGCTGCAGGGACAAGAGTCAAGATTTAATTGTCATTTGTACCAATAACTAAACAGTCGTCTTCTTGCGTATGGCGTGCACAGCCTAAAGTAGCCAAAACACTACATCTCTTTGTTTGTGCACGTTGGGTTGATTGCATTAGACGAAACAAGGTGGACCACGTGAAGGTTGCAATCTCCCACCCCAACTAAACAATGAAATCCTTACTTGCAGCAGCATGACAGGTCTGCTAACACAGTACTCGGATAACACAATACCCCCCAGAAAATGGTCATCAAAAAGTCAAAATTGAAATTGATAAGATTTGTTTGGGAAAGGCAGGAACAAAGACAGATAAACGAAATTAAGATACAATTTAGCTTTGATCCAATGGTAGCGTAAGCTGAATGATGTTAGTATTGGTTTATTATTGTGATGTGTACTGAGATACTGTATTTTATTCACTGTGCTATTCTGGTGAATCAGACCATTCAAAATGTTGACCTGAAAAGTTAGCTCTGTGTTGCTACCCACTGATGCTGCCTGACCTGCTGAGTGATTCCAGCAATTTTCAGTTCTTCCTATTCCTAATTGTTCTTCCTATTCCTTTTGCTTCCAAGACACTGCTATTCATTGATGCAACTTTGACTTTCTTGTTCCCAGACTCTGGAATTCCCTCCCTAAATTCCTAAGGGCGGCACGGTGGCAGAGACCCAGGCTCGATCCCGACTACGGGTGCTGTCTGAAAGGAATTTTAAGTTCCTCCCCCCCCCCCCATTACTGCGTGGGTTTTCTCTGTGATCTTCAGTTTCCTCCCACACTCCAAAGATGTAGAGGTTTGTAGGTTAATTGGCTTGGGTTTGTATACTTGGTATAAATGTAAATTGCCCCCAGTGTGTGTAGGCTTGTGTTAATGTGCGGGGATCGCTGGTCCCGGTGCTGGTTTCCGCGCTGTATCTCTAAACTAAACTAAACTAAATGTATCCACCTCATTAATTTCCTTGTTAAAGTGGCAGATAAGAACTTGGAATATTTTGAGGCATAACTGTATTTCAAGCACTTTACAATCAGACCACTGTTGTATAGTGGCCCCAGCTGGTAAGTAGGAAACAGACCAGCCACAATGGCATTCGCCACACTCTCAATGGTCAAATCTTTTATTTAACCAAGGTTGACTGAGAGAAAAAATTGGCCGGGGCACAAAGAATCCCCCCTCAAAGTGGTGCCTCGAGGATTTCTTCTTCACGTCAGATAAAAATGAAACCAACATCGTCTCGACCTGTAACGTCACCTATTCCTTATCCCCAGAGATTTACTCCAGCTTTTTGTGTCTATCTTCGGATTAAACCAGTGTAAAATCATAAATGATAGGAGTAGAATTGGGCCATTCGGCCCATCATGTCTACTCCGCCATTCAATCATGGCTGATCTATCTCTCCCTCCTAACCCCATTCTCCTGCCTTCTCCTCATCATTTCTGACACCCGTACTAATCAAGAAATCAGCAGTTCCTTCCTACATACTTCTCAACATTTACGATCTTATCTTAAAGGCAATCATACTGATAGCATGGCCCCAATATTGGGGCAGCAGCCTGGCATTTTTTTTCCTTGGTGACAATCCTCTGGAGAATCTCAGTTCAGTTTAGTTTATTGTTACATGCACTGAGGTACGGTGAAATAATCTATCTTCTGGGTCAAGTTTCTGTGCACTTAATTACCTCCCCTAAGATTTCCTCGTGGCTCTGTGCCCCATATAGTTTAGTGCTGCTCTTGTGAAGTGCCTGGGTGCATTTTGATTGCAGTTGTCGTTGCATGTTGATAGTTGCTCCAGTATTGGGCAAGCTACCATGACTAAGTAGGTTGGCCTGCCTGGTTCGTCATCCACTCCTCTGCCCTAGGTAGTTTCATCTTGTCACTGGGCCAGGTCCTGTCTGCTCCAGTTAAACCATTGGGAGGGGGAACAAAGTGGAAACCTCTGAGATGCTGAACTTCCCCCCCCCCCCCCCCCCCCAACCCCACACACACACACCCCCACACACACCCCCCCACACACACACACAAACACACACACACACACACACACACACACACACACACACACACACACACACACACACACACACACACACACACACACACACACACACACACACACACACACACACACACACACACACACACACCTCTGGCCTGTTCTTGATGAAACTTGACTCCATTGAGTTTATCTAGGGTGTGGGAGGGAGATAATGTTGGGGGGTGGAGGGAGGGAATCATTTTTAATGGAGATTTGAGCCCCAATTGCACCACAGTTCACTTCCAAAGAAAAGACCATCAGACATAGGAGCAGAATATGGCCATTCAGCCCATTGAGTCTGCTCTGCCATTCAATCACGGCTGATCTATTTTTCCCCTCAACCCCAATCTCCTGCCTTCTCCCCATAACCTTTGACGCCATTACTGATCAAGAAACTATCAATCTCTAAAAAAAATACTCAATGACTTGGCCTCCACAGCCATCTGTTGGCAATGAATTCGACAGATTCACCGCCCTCTGTCTAAAGAACCTCCTCGACTCTATTATTCGTCCTTTTCTTCTAAAGCTGTGCCCTCTGGTCCTAGACTCTCCCACTACTGGAACCATGCTTCTCCCCTCTCTCTGACGCCTTTACTCAATGGCTCACTGCTGTGGTTGCCGTTTGGAGTCATTATCTTTTTGTCCCATCTCATGGAGAGGAAAACAGATCTTTGTGGGGCTGCACAAGTGCTCACATTCTCAGTGCTGTTGGTACAAAGGTCTGATTGTGTTTACACGGTGCAGGAGTACAGCTGCGTCAGGCTCCATGGTTAGGGAAGTGAAACAGAACTACAGCCCCGCTGCAAAGCTCACCAAGCACAGTCTGAAGAAGGGTCTCGACCCGAAACGTCACCCATTCTTTCTCTCCAGAGTTGCTGCCTGTCCCGCTCAGTTACTCCAGCTTTTTGTGTCTTATCTTCACCAAACACAGTGCCTTGCTGACTGCTGCTCCCTCTTGAATTCCCTCGGCCGCATGGTCCACTCTGCCTGTTCCTGAGAGAGTTTCTCTCAGTTAAGGGCCTGTCCCACTATACGAATTTACCCAAGAGCTCTCCCGAGTTTAAAAAAAAATCAAACTCGGGAAGTATGTAGAATGTACGTCGGAGCTCGGGACGTCTCTTAGCGGCTCATAACGCTAACGGCAGGTACTCGGGAAACGCGGTAAGCTCGTGAAGTTTTTTCAACATGTTGAAAAATGTCCACGAGAGCCCGAGTACCTATGAGCGGTTATTACCGTAATTCTGCGAGATCGAATCAGGGGAAACTCGGGAGAACTCTTGAATTACCTCGTACAGTGGGACAGGCCCTTTATGAAATGAAGTTTGTCCAAGCGAGTGTCTCTGTGCAGGAACTTAGACTTTAGAGATACAGCGCAGAAACAGGCCCTTCGGCCCACCGGCTCCGCGCCGACCAGCAATCACCCTTACACTAGCACTATCCTACACACTAGAGATTATTTACAATTTTACCAAAGCCAATTACTCTACAAATGTGTACGTCTTTGGAGTGTGGGAGGAAACCGGAGCACCTGGAGAAAACCCACGTAGTCACAGGGAGAACGTACAAAGTCTGTACAGACAGCAGCTGTAATAAGGATCGAAGCCGGGTTACCGGCGCTGTAAGGCAGCAACTCTACTGCTGCGTCACAGTGCCGTCCTAACTTGAGCAGGTAATCGAGGCCAGGTCTCCCAGCGCTGTACAGAGGAAGTCTTCGCAGTCACAACGCCACCGCTTGATAAGATGTTTAAACCAAGCCTGTGTTCTCAGGTGCCTGCATTTAGGAGCAGGGCACATCGTGCCAGTGTGTTGCGCAGTGTTTTATTTTCAAACCAACATTACTAAAATTATTGACTTATTCCCTGAGTCAAGAGTGCTTTATTGTCATATGTCCCGGAACGGAACAATGACATTCTTACTTGCTGCACCACAACAGGATTGTAAACACAGTGTTCAATAGATTAAAAAAAGTTGAATCATAAAAAGACCCACTATGGTGCAAAATCAAAACAAAGCTCAAGTCCCTAGTGTAAGCCAAGCCATTTGTTAACACATTGCAGGATGTATTGGTACAAATAGCTTTATGATTCCCAAATGTGGCCATGATTCATGAATGTTGCTGTAATGCTTATGGGTTGCTCTGAAATCTTGTCTCAAATGTATCCTTTTTTGTCGAGTGTGTGTGTGTGTGTGTCATCTCTTTCCTATTTGTATCTTTCCTGTGTGTGTGTGGTCTGTGTCTTTATCACATTCCGGTGTGTCTGTGTGTAGCTATGTCACTACCTTTCCTGTGCGGGAGTATGTCTATTTTTCTTCCCTTCATCGGCATGTTTGTGTGTCTTTGTCTGTATCTCTATCACTTTCCTATGTGTCTGTGTACTATTCCTCTATATCTCATTCTTGGTGCGTGTGTGTGCGCGTCTAGGACTTTCGTGCGTGTGATTATTCTTTTTTATGTGGTTATCCACTCATTTCTGCCCTGTCCTGCCTGTGAGCTGTGTGCGATCATTCCCCTCGTATTAACTGGTGTCTATCTTAGGCTGACCTCCAGCCCTTGTCAGTCTCTCATGCCCAGTTCAGTCTGATGAACGTGGAGGGTGAGATCAGCTTTTAACCAGCCATGTCCTGCGCATTGTCTGATCTCAATCCCTCTAACAATGGGCTGTGTCGTACTTGGACAGGAATGTGGCAGCTGTCCAGGGCACTTTTGGTGATATTGTTTTCTGCTGTAGCAGCGAGCTAGTTTGTGGTTGAAAAGGAAGATCTTGCATTTTTGCAAGACTTTTCCTGTCAAGGAGCACCCAGCCGCGGTTGACAACTAATGAGGTATCTTAGGAGTCTGATTATTCTGTAATGAGGGGTTAGATACTCAGACACGGGGTGCAATCTTGCCGTCTAAAGAGTGGCGGATCTCTGGAATTCTCTGCACAGTGGAGTCTCGGTCATGGATGATATTCAGGACAGAGACCAACAGACTTTTACATATTGAGTTAGTGCAAGGAAGTGCTGAGGTAAGAGATCAGCCATGAGCTTACTGAGTAGCAGATCAGGCATAAGGTGTTTAAGAAGGAACTGCAGATGCTGGAAAATCGAAGGTAGACAAAAATGCTGGAGAAACTCAGCGGGTGAGGCAGCATCTATGGAGCGAAGGAAATAGGCAACGTTTCGGGTAGAAACCCTTCTTCAGACATAAGGTGTTGATATCCTGTTTCTGCCACCTATTTTTTAATCTTAATGTAGAAATGCTTTGTAGCCGATGTGGACACAGCTGATCATAACCGAGAGGCTGTACAAAATGGAGCCGTAGGATCTTTTATACCAGTCTCCGATGGCACTCACTCTGGGCTGTTCAAGGATGACCGGCTGGGTTTTATATTCCAGTCTCTGGTGTGGGACTTCTGACCCACAGCCGTCTGCCCGACAGGTGGACAAGTGGCCAACTGAAGCTCAGCTGACAATTAGAACATAGACCAGTACAGGCACCGGAACTGGCCCTTTGGCCCACAATGGTCACTAATTCACAAGTTATAAGAGTAGAATTAGGCCATTCGGCCCATCGAGTCTACTCCGCCATTGATCATGGCTGATCTCTGCCTCCTAATCCCATTTTCCTGTCTTCTCCCCATAACCCTTGACACCCATTGAAATCAAGAATTTGTCTATCTCTGCATTAAAAATGTCCACTGACGGGCTCCACAGCCCTCCGTGGCAATGAGTTCCACAGATTAACTACCCTCTGAGTAAAGAAGGTAGCAACCAATGTTGGTTCCAAACATGAATGCTGCCAAGTTGAACTGATTTGATCTGCCTGTATGTGATTATGTGATCCTTCTATTCCTTGTGCTTCCATGTGCCTGTCTAAAAGTCTCTTTAATATCACTATCGTATCTGCCTCCACCACCACCCCTGGCACTGCGTTCAAGCCCCCCCACCACTCCCTGTGCAACAAACACCTGCCCTGTACATCTCCATTAAACTTTCCCCCTCTCACCTAAGAGCCATGCCCTCTAGTGTTGGACATTTCCACCCTGGGGGAAAAAGCTTCTGACTGTCATTTCTCTCTAAGCCTCATATAATTTTATATACTTATATGGGTGGGACGGTGGCACAGCGGTAGAGTTGCTGCTGTACAGCGCCAGAGACCCGGGTTCAATTCCTAGCCACAAGTGCTCTCTTTACGGAGTTTGCACGTTCTCCCCCTGATCGTGCGTGTTTTCCCCTGATGCTCTGGTTTCCTCACACCCTTCAAAGACGTACAGCTTCGTAAGTTGATTGGCTTAGTAAAATTGCAAAGTGTGTGTAGGATAGTGTAACTGTACGGGAATCACTGGCTGGGCCAAAGGGCTGGTTTCCACGCTGTATCTCTAAACTATCCAATCTCCTCTTATAATTGCCGCCCACATCTTGAGAGACCATGTCTTGGCCCGCATTGTCCCAGCTTGATGCAGTGGTGTAGGTGCAGCCTCCTACTCAGATTCAGATTCAGATTCAACTTTAATTGTCATTGTCAGTGTACAATACAGAGACAACGAAATGCAGTTAGCATCTCCCTGGTAAACAGTCCATGGTTGGGGTGAGAGCAGTCCTTGGCGATGCTGAGCGCCCTCCGCAGACAACGCTCGCTTTGGACAGACTCAATGGAGGGGGGCGAGGAGCCGGTGATGCGTTGGGCAATTTTCACCACCCTCTGCAGTGCTTTCCGGTCGGAGACAGAGCAGTTGCCATACCATACTGTGATGCAGTTGGTAAGGATGCTCTCGATGGTGCAGCGGTAGAAGTTCACCAGGATCTGAGGAGACAGATGGGCCTTCTTCAGTCTCCTCAGGAAGAAGAGACGCTGGTGAGCCTTCTTGACCAGAGTTGAGGTATTGTGGGTCCAAGAGAGGTCATCGGAGATGTTGACCCCCAGGAACCTGAAGCTGGAAACAGCCCCCAACAGTCATAAGGAATAGGAGTAGAATTATCCCATTCCACCCATCAAGTCTACTCCGCCATTCAATCATGTTGGATCTATCTCTCTCTCCTAACCCCATTCTCCTGCCTTCTCCCCACAACTCCTGACACCTGTACTAACCAATAATCTATTTATCTGCAGTGCTTTTAGCATTGAGCTGATGGGGATTCCCACTGGAGATTAATTGTCTTGTTGGTGAATGAATGACCGTGTTCGGCCTTGGCCTGTGCCTCGAGCGTGGTTACTGCCCAGCTCTGAATGACGACCTCTTTTAATCATCCCCCGTGGGTGTCTGAAGAGGTCCCGTGGCTGTTGCTACGGCAACCACTGGGCCAGATGCCGACTAAGGTGGGCTGAAGGACCAGTTTCCATGCTGTATGACTCTATGACTCTGGTGAGGGATGGCTCAGAGGGATGGTATAATTAGATGAAGACTGCTGAGCAGGTGGGGATGGGTGGTCAGCCTGGAGGATCCCAGTGGGGTGGGAGACCAAGTAAGGTGGCGGTGTTGGGGAGGCCTTTGTAGTCTCGGAAGGTCACGTGGACCAGAGGAGACCAGCTGAGGCTATGAGCTGTGTCACTGGCAGCATGGACTCATGCCGTCTCCAGCTCCAGCCCTTTGGGCAACACAGTGGCACAGCGGTAGACTTGCTGCCGTACAGCGCCAGAGACCCATGTTCGACCCTCACGACAGGTGCTGTCTGTACGGAGTTTGAACGTTCTCCCCGTGAACTGTGTGGGTTTTCCCCGGGAGCTCTGGTTTCCTCCCACACTCCAAAGACGTGCAGGTTTGTAGGTTAATTGTAAGTTGTCCCTAGTGTGTGTAGGATAGTGTTAGTGTACGGGGTTCGCTGGTCGGGTGTGGACTTGGTGGGCCGAAGGGCCTGTTCCTGCGCTGTATCTCTAAACTAAGCTCACCGAAGAGCTGTCTGTGAATCCCGGCTCCCTGCATTCTCTGATCCTTGTCCTGTTTCTTCACAGCCAACTGCCGGCACCCTTTTCAACCGGAAAATGGGGGTTTTGCTTGCCACCCATCCACCTGCAACGACTTTGTGCCCAAGACAGTCATCGAGTACTTCTGCCATGAGGGCTACACACTGAAGGGGGACTACAAGTACCTGACCTGCAAGAGTGGAGAGTGGGAGCCCGCCATGGAGGTCAGCTGCAGACTAAATCCAGGTCAGTGTCGGGCTCCTGGCTTCAACCTGGGCCCATCTTGCAATTCAGGGCGGCACATTGGCGCAGTGGTAGAGTTGCTGCCTCACAGCCCCTGGTTCGATACTAACTGCAGATACTGTATGTACAGGGTTTGTAAAACCGCGTGGGTTTCCTCCGGGTGCTTCGGTTTCCTCCCACACTCCAAAGATGTGCAGGTTTGTAAGTTCATGTTGCCTCGGTGAAATTGTCCCTAGTGTGTAGGAGAGTGCTAGTGTATCACTACACTGAAAGTCCAATACCTGCTCTTCCACCAAGATGCAGCACAGAACGCCACAGGAGATCCTTTTTCCCTGTGGCTATCAAACTGTACAACTCCTCCCCCTTCTGTCGTGGGGTAGACTGACTCCCCCCTCCTCAATGGGGGAGGGGGGAGGGGGGAATGCCCACTCCCTCCTTTGTTCATCCCCTGACCTTTAACTGGGAAGAGAGTCCACCCGAGTAAGATGTCAGCTGTTCAGTACAATAATGCTTGGTATTCTGTGGCCCTTGACTCACTCCCTACGTTATGTTTGACTTATGTTGGCCTGCAGTTGTACATAGCAATAGCATGAATGGTTTAACATTGCATGGGCAAATGTTATAACCTCATGAACACCTTAAAGGGATATTAAGCTCACAAATTGAGCCCTGCAGTGAACACCCAGAATTAGGTATTCTAGTGACAGTATCTGATTGAGGTGCAGACCGTTCAGCCACTTGGCAGTGAGGACACATCAACTCCAACTTGCCACAATATACTTGAACCCCTGTATATCGGCAAGACCAAGCCCAGGCTCTCCTGTATATCCGCGCAGGCTCAGCAATCGTTTTGCTGAATAAGTCCGCCTTAATCTACCTGATCTCCTGGTTGCTCAGCACTAACTCCCCCTCCCATTCTGTCCTGGGCCTCCTCCATTGTCAGAGTGAGGCCCAGCGCAAATTGGAGGAACAGCACATCATATTTCGTTTGGGTAGCTTACACCCCAGCAGTATAAACATTGACTTCTCTAACTTCAAATAGCCCTTGCTTTCCCTCTCTCTCCATCCCCTCCCACTTCCCAGTTCTCCCACCAGTCTTATAGCCCTGCCCCACGGTACGAGTTCATTCCAAGAGCTCTCCCGAGTTTGCCCTGATTCGAACTCGGAGATTTACGGTAATGGCCACTCGTCGGTACTCGGGGCTCTCGTGGACATTTTTCAACATGTTGAAAAATCTTCACGAGTCTTCCCGTGCTTACCTGCCGTTAGCAAGTCTTCCCGAGTACCTGCTGTTAGCGTTACGAGCCGCTAAGAGACGTCCCCGAGCTCCGACGTACCCGCTACATTCATTCTCCGTGCTTACCACGAGTTTGATTTTTTTTAAACTCGGGAGAGCTCTTGGAATGAACTCGTACCGTGGGACAAGGCTATCACTGTCTCCAACTACATTCTATCTCTGTCCCGCCCACTCCCCTGACATCAGTCTGAACAAGGGTCTTGACCAGTAACGTCACCCATTCCTTCTCTCCGGAGATGCTGTCTGTCCCGCTGAGTTACTCCAGCATTTTGCGTCTACCTACGATTTAAACCAGCATCTGCAGTTCTTTCCCTCACAATAAACTTAAATCTTTCTTTGAGATTTTCATAAGGTTACTTCATCAGATTGAAGGTTACCACCTGAATCTGAAATAACCTTCAATTAGATGAAGTAACCTTATGAAAATCTCAGATATTTGATGTGCCGAATGGCCTAAATCTGCTCCTGTGTTTTATGATCATATGAATTGTGTCCATGTGCCTTGCCTCAAAAAATTGTCAAATAATTTATTGCCCATGTACCTGTTTTACTGATATAATGATTGTTATACCTCCTCTGGAGGTTGGCTGATATTAAGAGACTCATCACCCTCTTCTCAGGCAGCAACACTTGTGTCATTCTGTTTGTCTTGGTTTCATTCCCAACCCCACCCCACTTTCACAGACATTTCCTTTGTCCTCTGGAGTCCTCCTCCTCTACAATTTAGAACGTATCCAGTTTCAAACTTTTCCCAGCTCTGATCAAAGTTCACTGACTTGAAACGTGAGCTCTGTTTCTCTCTCTGCAAATGCTTCCTGGCCCGCTGGGCATTTCATGCATTTTCCAACTTTATTTCCCTTTCCACAAACCTGATCCCTCCGGTTTTAACCACGTCAATGTTGTCCCTGGCTGACCTTCTGAGCACCTTCAGCACTCTCCATTTCCTATTCAGAGACACGTGCTAAATCTTGACCGCTGGTGCTGTCTGTGTGGAGTTTCCATGTTCTCCGTGTGACTGCACGGGTGCTCTGGTTGCCTCTCACGTGGTGCGCTCACTCTGTTTACCCTTCTCCGTTTAGCTAAAAAGAGCGGGGAGAATATCGGGGTGCCGACACTGTCGATCGTGGCGTCCACGGCCAGCTCTGTTGCCCTCATCCTCCTCCTGGTCGTCCTCTTTGTTCTGCTGCAACCCAAACTCAAGTCGTTCCACCACAGCAGGTGAGGGAAGGTCTGGCGGGGAGGTGCGTGAGAGAGGAGAGTGGGGCGCGAGGGGGAGGGGAGTGCAGGGGGAGAATGGGTGGTGCAAGGTGCCGTGGGGGAGCGTGTGGGGTGTAGGTAGTAGTGAGAGAGACCATGAAGGAGCAGAGTGGGTTGGCGGGGAGTATGGGTGGCGTGGGGGAAAGAGCGGGAGTGGGGAATAGGTAGTATTGAGGGAATGCCATGGGGAAGAGGAGTGGGTTTGCGGGGAGCATGGGGAATTTGACTAACGGACGTGTGTTTGTGCCGCCAGGCGGGACCAGGGCGTGTCCGGCAACCAGGTCTCCATCGTGGTGGACGGAGTCCCCGTCTCGCTGCCCTCCTATGAAGAGGCTGTGTACGGCAGTTCGGGCGCCGCCATCGCCCCCTCCGGCTCGCGGGTGCAGATCGTCATGGCCGAAGGCCCGGCGCCCGGAGCGCAGGCGCCAGCAGAAGCCCCCCGCCCCGGGGGAGGGGGGGACGGCAGCCCCGGCCCATCCCAGCCCTACACCACCAGCAGCAGCAGCAGCCGCTCAGAGACTGTTCTCATCCACCACCCCGCACCCTCCTTGCCCGACAATTCCCGCCGGGGACCCCTCAGGCTCTCACAGTCTTCCGACACTCAGGACTCGGAGAGCAGTGACGTCCACAGTCTCCTGTCTCTCAACTCCCCCGCAGGATCTACTGACGGTGAGCGGGGAACCTCTTGGCCTGATGTTGTCTCTACGGGCACTGAAAGCTGGTGGTCGGGGAGGTTCACCAGAGCTGGAAAGGGTGCAGAGAAGATTTACAAGGATGTTGCCAGGACCAGAGGGTCTGAGCTATAGGCAGAGGTTGAGTAGGCAGTGGCTCTACTCCTTGGAGTGCAGGAGGATGAGGGGTGATCTTATAGAGGTGTACAAAATCATGAGAGGAATAGATCTGGTAAACGCACAGTGTGTCTTGCCCAGAGTGGGTGAATCGAGGACTAGAGGACATAGGTTTATGGTGAAGGGGAAAAGATTTAATAGGAATCTGAGAGGTAACTTTTTCACACAAAGGTTGGTGGGTGTATGGAATAAACTGCCAGAGGAGGTAGTTGAGGCTGGGACTATCCCAACATTTAAGAAACAGTTAGACAGGTACATGGATAGGACAGGTTTGGAGGGATATGGACCAAACACGGGCAGGTGAGACTAGTGTTGGCCGATGTGGGCAAGTTGGGCCGAAGGGTTTATTTCCACACTGTATTACGCTCTGACCTTCACAGCATCTAATGGGATTCACGTTGCATACCTAGTAGTAGATACACCATGATACCTTTAGGGAGGTCTAGAATCCCTAAGTGCACAGTGAATTAGATATGGAGCCCTGGAGTCAAACAGCGTGGAAACAGGCCCTTCGGCCCAACTTGCCCATGGTGACCAACATTTCCCATAATGCCTAGGCACGTGTATACCTGTACTAGAGGTGTGGGGGGGGGGGGGGGGGGGGGGGGGGGGGTGTCCATAAGCTTGGCTTAGACTGAACAAAGGCAGACACAAAGTGTTGGAGTAACTCAGCAGGTCAGGCAGCATCTCTGGAGAAAAAGATGGGTGACATTTCAGGTCGGGACCCTTCATCAAACCGAAAGTAGAAGGGAGGGAACTGGAGGTAACAAAAGGACTAGAACAAAGCAAAGCAGGGCCGGCAACAGATGACCAAGGAAGGGTGGAGCCCATAATGGCCCATTGTTGGCTGGGGTAGAGGTGATAATGAAGAGATACACGGATGTGAACAGTGGAACTGGTAGAACGTCTAGCTTTGGGGTTCGGGGAAAGGGAGCGAATGCAGGAATTACTTGAAACTCGAGAAATCAATATTCATACGGCTGGGTTGTAAGCTGCCCAAGTGAAATATGAGGTGATGTTCCTCCACTTTGCTTGTCGCCTCACTCTGACAACCAGGAGATCGTGTAGGCCTAGGCGGATGTATAGGAGCTCCTAACTAACGTACAGGTTTAGATGTTGTATCAAATTAAGTCTGTGTAATATATTGCAGGGCAGAACTGGTGGGCTAATTGGTTCATAGTCGGGCTGCTGTTGACTGGAAGCCTTTGGAAGTTAGTGAATTGAATTAGGGGCATTTTAAGATCAGACACAAAGTGTTGCTGTAACTCAGCGGGTCAGGCAACATGTTTGCCAGAGATGCTGTCTGACCCGCTGAGTTACTCCAGCACTTTGTGACTTTTTCCTGTAAAGTAGCATCTGCAGTTCCTTGTATCCAGGTTGTGATCAGGGCCTGATTAACTCGGTCAAAAAAGAAAACTACCAGAGTGGCATCTGTGGAGGATATTGGACAGACAACGTTTTTAGTCGGCACTCTGGTTCAGAAGCCTTCCAGCATCTGCAGTCTCTTGTGTCTCTGGATTAACTTGATGCCTACGGTTACTGAGCTCTCGTTTCTGCCTTTTCACTGCCCTCAGCTATGTAATTCTTCATCAGTGCTTCCATCTAGTGGACAAGACTCGCTCCACGCTCTCAAGTCTAGAATCCCCAAGTACACAGTGAATTAGATATAGAGTCCTGGAGCCGTACAGCGTGGAAACAGGCCCTTCGGTCCAACTTGCCCATGGTGACCAACATGCCCCACCTACACTGATCCCATCTGCCTGGTTTTGGTCCGTATCCCTCTAAACCCACCCGATCCATGTACCTGTCTAAATGTTTCTTAATCACTGCAATTGTACCTGCCTCGACTACCTCCTATGGCAGCTCGTTTCATACACCCACCTCCCTTTGTATAAAAAAAGTTACTCTTCAGTTTCCTTTAAATCTTTCCCCCCTCACCTTAAACCTATGTTCTCTGATTCCCAATTCCCCTATTCTGGGAAAAATACCCAATCTATTCATCTCATGATTTTGTACAACTCTATAAGATCACCCCTCATCCTCTTGTGCTCCAAGGAATAAAGCCCTAACCTGCTCAAAATCTCCCTGTATCGCAGTCTCCTCGAGTTCTGGCAGTATCCTGGTAAATCGTCTCTGAATCCTTACAAGCTTGACAACATCTTTCTTATCACATGGTGACCGAAACTGAACACGATACTCTAAATGTGGCCTCACCAACATCTTATGTAACTGCAACATGACCTCCCAACTTCTATACTCAGTGCTCTGACTGATGAAGGCCAATGTGCCGAAAGCCTATCTACCTGTGATGCCACTTTCAAGGAACCATGCACCTGCACTCCTAATTCCCGCTGCTCCATAACACTCCCCAGAGCTTTGCTATTTACTGTATAGGTCCTGCCCATGTTAGATTTTCCAAAATGCAACACCTCACATTTCTCTGTGTTAAATTCCATTAACCATTCCTCAGCCCAACAGATCAAGGTCCTACTTTGATGACCAACATGGCGTGTGGCTCGCTCTGCTCACTGCTCCCACATCAGGTTGTAATCAACGGGGGGAAATAACACGGTTCAGAACAATAATGTGGAACCTGTAAGAGACGGCAGGAGGCCATTTGGCCAAGTGTAGCTGTTGGTGTCCTCCGCCAATGTAGCCGGCATTCAGTCTACTCGCTCAGCCTCTTGCAGCCGGTCTGCTCACCGGTCCTCCGCCTGACTCTTTCCTCTGGGGTGGCCAGACAGGCCTACCGGGTGGATTCCCGGTCAGCGGCGCGGGCCCTCGATCCGGATATCAGGGCAGGAAAATGGAAGTCTTTATTAAAATCTTAGTTTTATGGGGAAAGAGATTTGCAGAATTTTTACGAGATATTTAGGGCTTTGGAGCTGGAAGTGACATCAGCAGCAGTGTGGGGTAAGGCTGCCTTTCACACCGGGGAGATGATAGTATGTGTAGGAAGGAACTGCAGATGCTGGTTTAACTCAGTGGGACAGGCAGCATCTCTGGAGAGAAGGATTGGGTGACGTTTCGAGTTGAGACCATTCTCGACCCGAAATGTCACCCATTCCTTCTCTCCAGAGATGATAGTATGTTCTCTTGTTTGCTGTAAGGTTATGAATGATTAGCTTGTCTCTTGACCCATTTGCGCTTCACTCAAACCCTGTTCTCTTTTCTTTCAGATATTCCACTGCTCAAGGACGCTTAACGTGATGGGTGCGGGGTATACTGCTCAGCTTCACCATCCTCTTCAGCACTTGATCCACCTTCTCCAGCTCACTCACTCTATTCCAAGACCCCAAGCCAGAGAGATGCTCATTGCCCACTGGTGACAGGGACGTGATAGTGACGCTGTTTGTTCTGGGTATGTTCTGCCAGTGGAATTAACCGGTGTGACCCAGAGGTTGCCTTCACTCACGCTGGTTAATTCTGGGCGAGGTGACTGTGCAGCAAGGGATGAATAACCCTGATATTTGCAGTGCAGGGCTGGGATTTGATGGAACATGGTGGGTGAGAGCTTGACCTGTGCATTTTATCCACACTTTCTGGTTTGGCCCTCAGTGCCGTTTTTGCATCCATCTTATTCAGCTGCTGCCCGGTCCACTTTAAAGGCATGCTCGCCTATCTCCAGCTGCTACTAGAAACTTGAGAACAAAAGCAGAACCTGCATTAGATCGTACGGCCTTTCGTGCAATAACAGCATGACCGATTCTGTACCTTATCTACTTTGCTGCACAATTCTCCCTTGGTTCCCATCTTGTCCAAAACTACTCCAATCTCCGTCTTGCGCATGTTGAATGACTGAGCATCCATAGCCTTTTGGGCTAGAGAATTCCAAAGATTTACAGCCGTCTCATTTTACCATGTCGTGATCGTGAATAGTTGATCCTTTTTCCTGAGACATGCCTCCTAGATGGGGGCACTCCGGCCAGTTTCATTTCACTCGTGTCTCGTTCTATTAAAATACAGTCTTCATCAATCTGGTGAGACATCCCCTTATCCCAGGAATCAATCTAATTAATTCACACTGTTCTTCCTTGGGTATGCGGGCCAAAACAGCGCACAGTGCTCATAAAACTGCAATGTATTTGCATTAGAGTCCAATTGTATCCCCTCTGCCTTGTAAAAAAAAAAACAGGAACTCAACGGATTAGGCAGCATCTGTGGAAAGAAATGGACATTTGGGTTGGGACCCGAAATGTCCTGATCTAAAACATCATCTGTCCGTTTTACAGATGCTACCCGACTCGCTGAGTTCCTCCTGCAAATAGTTTTTTGCTCAAGATCCCAGCATCTGCAGTCTCTTGTGTCACCGCTCTGCCTTGCCTTAAAGGCCAACGTACCATTAATCTTTAACTCCCACTGTCAATGCACATTAACTTCCTGGATTTCATGAATTTCTATGCCTAGTTCCTGAATCTGAAGTAGGGTACCGACCCGAAATGTCCTCTGTCCATTCACTCTGCAGATACACCTGACCTGCTGAGTTCCTCCAGCACTTTGTGTTTTGCTCAAGATTCCAGCATCTCCAGTTCCATGCCAAGATTCTCCATACATTTGCCAACTTCTCACCGTCAAGAAATATTCTGGTTTTCTGTTCTGTCGACCAAAGTGAACAGCTTTTCATTTTCTTGCATTGTTCTCTCACTTCAAAGCTGTCTCAGGTGGGATTCAATATAAAACAAATGAAGCACACACTGTTTCGGAGGGACAACATGAGATATAGTGATCAGTGGGTGACCTTTGGTGAAAATTGCTCAGTGCTGAATCCATTTTGCACTTTTCAACACCCCCTCCCATCCTCTTCCCAGGTTCTCTGGCCCCTTAATAAATCATACTTGGCTTCGGAAAACCAGATTCAGCATTTCAGCAGGTAACCATTCACGCAGAGGGACAGTTCACTAACAAGGTCATAAGTGATAGGAGTAGAATTAGGCCATCAGCGCATCAAGTCTACTCCGCCATTCAATCCTGGTTGATCTCTCTCTCCTTCCGAACCCCATTCTCCTGCCTTCTCCCCATAACCCCGACACCTGTAGTACACAAGTATTGATCTGGGATCAGGAAAGCTTGCATGATTGATGAAATGGTGGTCGAGTTGGTTTCTTCAACAGAAATAACTTGTATTTAGTCCACGATGTCCCAATGCCTCAAACGTTTTACCACCAAATGAGATACTTAATAGTCATAACTATTAATAGTCACAATCATTGCGAATTAATGGTCATAACTATTTAGTTACTCATAAGAGCACCAAAAAGATACGTTTCAGAGTTGTTGGTTTGAAATTTAAATTCTTTACCAATATAGAAACATTGGTTATTTTGCATCTCCCCACGAGAGCAGATGGTACCTTAGTCTAACATCGCCTGAAGACTGTGCAAATGGCACAGATGGGCACTGGGTTGTGCCCACCCTGGACTTGTGCTTCAGTCTCTAGAGATGGACTTGCATCCACAACCATGTGAGAGGCTGACAGGCGAGCCATATCTCAGCAGTGAGATCATTGTGTGGCTTGCTCCTTCTCCCACCCTAGATCACAGATGAACCAGTAAAGCCGACCCCATGAGTTCAAGCGAAGATCAAAGCTGGGGCGTCCACCTCTGAAATCCTCCTCACACCCACTCCAAATGCCTGCAAACTTCCATGGCTGGATTACCAAATACCAGTGAATATTCTTCGCCCTCATGTGGTGTAAATAAAAGGGAAAGTGGGAATCTATATATTTAATCTTTTTGCCTTGCAGATTTAAATGGTGTGTGTGTGTGTGTGTGTGTGTTTAACTTGCATTAGCCTTCACTTTAGGTGATGGGCCTGGAGATTTGGGGCCCCAGGCCCCACTCAACAGTAGACATGGACATATCACTTTATTTTTTTAAATATTGTCCTCACAAAGCATCTGTGCACGATACACTTGTATTTATTTACTGTAACAAAATAATTCTTCCTGAGGCACTTCACGGGAGTGTTGCCACAAAACTGAAAAATAAATATCTTCCTAACATGGCTTGTGGAGTGACTATGGGGAGTAGAGGCAGTGAACTTTAGGGAGGAAATCCCAGAATTTAAGATTCTGGAGGAGGTTATGGAAATGGGGAAAGATTAGGAACATGTGACTACGGGGAGTAGATCTAGCCAGCTGCTTGTTTGATGACTGGCTGATGACTGCTGACCAGATAGACCATCGGGGGGGGTTGAGGAGGACGAAGATTACGGTGTTCTCTTTCGCAAAGCCCATGTATAAACTTACACTCTCTGTGAAAACTCCACTTGAGGCCAGTGATTTTCTGTACATCTAAGGGCCTCACTAATCTGTTGATTCTTTGCTTTGTAGCTTGGGCGGCTGCTAAGCAGCGAATGACGCTCTGGTACCATAGTGTGCAGTAGTTTTACTGAGTATAGTTATATCCACCCAAACTCCTGACCAGTTGGAACTAGGTTTCCCGCAATTGTGCAAAATGTGTTTGTTGACGAACAGAGAAACCTTTATAGGACACCAGTCATTGTGGACCATAGCAATATTTATCCTGCTATCTTGCCCACCAATCTAATTCTAACTATCAGCATTTCTTTTTGACTTTGCCTTGTGGTAGTAAATTTTACATTTTCACCATGCCTTGAGGAATTGATGAGCCCACACCTCCTCCACAGCAACGAGATCAAACCTGCAGTGAACTTAGCCAGAATCCAGATGTTCCCATCTTCCTGGCCCTGATGTTCGAGAGGCTTCCAGTGTGCCAAGATGTGTGAATGTGCATCCAAATCTTGTTCTTGGGTTGACTTGCTTTTTTTTTTTTGTAACACGCCTGTACCTTGGACTCTTGGCTGTAGAGGAGAGGAGGGCTTGAGTGGGATTGGCCATTTCTTTTGTAAATATACATTCTCTAGCGTTTCCAAATGAGGAAGAGGATGCCATTGTGCAGCGGTGGTTGTACTGCTGCTTATACAGAGACAAGTGCGCTGTTTCTTGTAACTTGCCTGTTAGTGTAATGGAGTGGTGCTTGGGAATGTGTTGGGGTCAATCAGATCTGTCCATCTTTGGCTTTTGCTTTAAGGTTTCTTTGGAATCCTGTATATTGCAATGGGTGTCAAGATAGTATTTTAATATTTGTACAAAGTTAATTTAATTTTAATTGTACTATGTATATAACTGCATTTCTAAATAAATTTACTCTAAGTGAGGTAACGGTCAGGAGCAGTTGTTTTTTTTAACTTGTCCTTTCCTATTGCAATAATTTGTCCAATTGCAACACACTTAACACTGCCGCTTACAACCTGCAGGGGGCGGCACAGCGGTAGAGTTGCTGCTTCGCAGCGCCAGAGACCCAGGTTCGATCCCGATTACGGGTGCTGTCTTTACGGAGTTTGTACGTTCTCCCCGTGACCACGGGGGTTTTCTCAGAGATCTTCGGATTCCTCCCACACTCCAAAGACGTACAGGTTTGTCGGTTCATCGGCTTGTTATAAGTATAAATTGTCCCTAGTGTGTGCAGGATAGGTTTAATAGGCGGGGGTCACTGATCGGTGCGCATTTGATGGACCGAAGGGCCTGTTTCCGTGCTGTATCTCTAAATTAAACAAAACAACCTGCAGACTGAGTCTTTGATCATAAACCAAGGTCAATATGGTTCAGTACTGCACCAAGCACACTGCGTAACCCACGGTGCAGAGACCTCATCCAATGTATTGTTATACTTTACAGTCTGCTCCTTCAAGTCAACTTGCAGGAAGTAGTCTTTCATTTTGTCCATTTGGATGCAATACCATCTAAATTATTCACAGTTCTTTGGTGAGATTTCTTCCTATTGATTTACCCCTGTAGTTTTATATGTTAACTAGACCAAGTGCAGACTGGTCCCACAATGCAAGATTCCACCACTCACCCGTTCCCAAACGCAATATTGCACCACTCAAACATAGCCCCCAACTGCGCAGACCCGGCTCATTTCTCCTCACCCCCCCCCCTTCAATCCCAAGGGAGGGAAGGGAGAGGGGTAGAGCGAGGGAGGGGGGAATAGAGGGAGGGGTAGAGGTGGGGGAGGGTGGTAGTGAAGGTAGATAAGGAGGGGGCATATCCCTCCTCCAACACCTCCCCCCATCCTCCCTCTACCACCCCACTCCCCGACCCATCTCCCGCCTCTTAATTTCCCTCATCCTCCTCCCCTCACTCCCATTCCCTGCCCCAGGACCTATTCGGGTCATAGAGCAGCGCCATGGCCTGGAACTCAGCCTGGTTCTCGTACTCGGACCGGCCCTGGCTGTAGACTCCAGCCGTCAGCTCGGCCGCCACCTAGGCTCCAGTGTAGGCCCCAACTTCATCTCCAGGCTCGTCCTTGGTTCCAACGGCGGCTTATTTCTCGGCCCCGATCATGGCCCCATCCCCGGCTCATTCCAGCTCGAGCACAGGCTCGGCTCCAGCCAGGGCCCGCAGCACCACCCTGTGTCGGGCGCCGGCAGCCACCGCCATGAGCGCTGGTGTGTCCCGCCCTGCCTTGCAAGTGCATTGTGACGTCACTCTGGGTTTTTTTCCCGAAATGGGTGAGTTTTTAATTTTTTAAAGAGTAATAGCATCGGAAATATGACGGGAAGATGTTTATCGCCACAACGGGAAAAATGTGAGTAGGAGATGTGAAAATGGGAAGGCTGCGGCCTAGCGTTTGGAAGAAGATAGCAAAAGTAGATTGACACATGGTCAGCACAAACAGAAAAGTTTTACTTTTTGGAAGAGTTTAGTATTATAGAGATTTGATTGTCAGGTGGCACAATGGTAGAGTTTCTGCCTTTCAGACCACGGGTGCTGTCTGTAGTTTGTATGTTCTTCCCGTGACCTGCGTGGGTTTACTCTGGAGCTCTGGTTTCCTCCCAAACTTCAAAGATGTACAGGTTTATAGACTAATTGGCTTGGTAAAATTGTCCCAAGTGTACCATAGTGGTAGTATGTGGGGATCACTGGTCGGTGTGGACTCAGTGGACCGAAGGGCCTGTTGTCTCTGAACTAAAAAGAAATGTAAAAATTATATAACCTCAACGATGATTCTAGAGCCTTTACTTAATCAAACATAGTGGAGACATAGTAAATTGCCCTTAGTTTGTAGGGATTGGGTGAAAAAGTAGAATAACAGAACTTGTGCGAAGGGATGGCAAAGGTGGGGATTCAGTCGGCTGAAGGGCTTATTTGTTTGTTGTATCTCTAAAGTTCCTCTGCCCAAAATGTGCAAATCATGGAGACAGCTCATTTTGGCAGATAAAATTCAATTGTTCCTGAGCCAAAAGAGATAAATTGTTGTCTCTGTTGAGAACAAATCCCTGAGCTTGGTAGAACCTTTGTCTAATGCCACCAACACTAAGTTCGCTTGAGTGTGAGAGAGCAGTGTATTGAAAAACAAAAATACTTCTGTGAAACTGATAATCCAGCATCTAATCATTCAGAGATCTGTATGGTTTACAATCTAGCTCATTTGTTAGTCCAGAGTACAAGCAGGATGTATCCAGGATCTGATGTGCAGTCTGGGCTGAGTTTGCAATACTTAAAGTCAGGACCACAAGGAAATTTGCAGCCAGAACCATGGTGGTGTTTTCCCCCTTTTAAACTCAGTGGGTCTACTGGAAAATGTATGCTACTGTATAACGTAAAAAATGAAGTGCATGTGGGTATTAATAGGAGTAATATCCAAGTCCAGAACGTCTTCTAGGTCCAGCACTGCCAAATTCCCACAGTGCCCGATTCCAACTTTCACTTTGGTTCACTCTACAAGGAATACAAAATACTTAGTTTACTATATCCCAGTAAATTGTATTGTATTGTATTGTATTCAAATTTATTGTCATTGTCTCAGTTAGAGACAACGAAATGAATTTCCCTTACAGGCAGTATCATGAAAATAAAAATAAATAAATAATAATAAATAATAAAACATATTAAAAATAAAATAGAATTAAAAAAAAAGCACAAACACTGAAAGTCCACGACACAACATAACACAGTGGCACCAAGGTGAGGAAGGCACCATAGTCCAGCCAGCCTCCCCTCCGTTCTTCCCAGATGTCCACTCGTGTTCGAGGCCTTCCTAGCACCTGCAGTCGCCGCCCCGGGTGGCCCGATGTTCAGGCCCCCACGCCGGGCCGGTGGAACGCCGACGCCGAACCCCGACGGCGAACATCCTCCTCCTCAGCGGCCCGGACCTCCTGATCAGCCGCCTCCCACAGCCGTAGTCCGCAGCTCCCGAGTCCGCAGCTCCCGTGTCCGCAGGCCGAGCCGGGCGGAGTCGCAAGACCCCGCGTTGTTGATCAGCGCCGCCCGCGTTGGGAGCTCCGCAAACCGCAGCTCCATGATGTCGGTGCAGCAGGTCCAGCACTCCGGGCTCCAGACGGCGACCCCCGGTAAGGCATCACCAGCCTCGTGATGTTACAGCGCTGTCCTGCCGCTGCTGGAGCTCTGGTCGCAGGAAAGGCCATGCCAATCCAGTAGGTAGGTAAACCAAGCCTGAGGACCGTCTTTAATAAATAGAAGGTTGACAACTCTCTACAACATTTCCAATTAGATGGCTGACGAATACAAGGGCCATTATAAATCTAATACTTTTTTTTTTGTTGGTGGGTAGAATCTGTAATAGACTTCTTGGGGCTAGAGGAATCAAGGGGTGTGGGGAGAAGGCAGGAACGGGGCACTGATTGTGGATGATCAGCCATGATCACATTGAATGGCAGTGCTGGCTCAAATGGCCTACTCCTGCACCTATTGTCTATGTCTCAGGGAATTATCTGTGCCATAAGTGGTCGTCTGTCAGTTATCACACTCTCTTGACACAATTTAGTTACTTTCAGCAAGAGTAAAATTGAAGAGCATTTTTGTTTTTAACGCAGGGTAAAACCATGGCTTGAGAGTCGACATTCATCACTGTAATGGCACTTGGCTTTTGACTTGACAATCCTGGATGTCAAATGGTTATTTTTATGGTGCTTTTTATTGGCACATGTGCAAAGTGCAAATGCAGAGTGAAATTATTTTCTTACAAAGTATTCCCATTTTCAATTAATGATTCTGGTAGTGGGCAGTGTTTTGTCAGAGAAATCCCCAAACAGGAACCATGGGTAGGTTATCACGTTAATGAACACAAGACAATGTTGCCTGAATACAACCATGATCTGGCTTCAAAAATGCGATGAAACCACCTCTGCCTCCCATTCTCATTCAATCTATTTAACAATTTCAGTACAATTACTGAAAATCCAATTCAAGCCTTCATTGCCTGTGCACCCAACTACTTAATACTCATTTAGAACAGGAGAGTGCTTGGATGTAAAAGGATAAGCAATTTCGTACTCCTGCCAGTTTTTAGGGATACAGTATGGAAAACAGGCCCCTCTGCCCACCAAATCCTTGCTGTCTCAGAGGGCGGTGGAGGCTTTCAAGAGAGAGCTGGATAGGGCTCTTAAAGATAGCGGAGTCAGGGGATATGGCGAGAAGGCAGGAACGGGGTACTGATTGGGGATGATCAGCCATGATCCCATCCCAGTGCTGGCTCGAAGGGCCGAATGGCCTACTCCTGCACCTATTGTCTATTGGTCAGCAGTCATCCTGCAAGGACAATTTACAGAGGCCAATTAACCTACAAACCCGTACGTCTTTATAATATGGGAGGAAACTGGAGCACCTGGAGGAAGCCCACAGTCACAGGGAGGATCTACAAACTCCACCCAAACAGCAGCTATAGTCGGGCTAGAACCCAGGTCTCTGACGCTGTGAGTCAGCAACTCTACCGCTGTGCCAGTGCTGCCTTGCTTTCATCCTTCATAAACATTAATGAATCCAAACTCTTGATTTGAATCCATATTCACAAGAGACTTACAATTTCATATTTAATTTCCTTCAGCTCTATAATCCTCTAATATCTGGAATGTCTCCAAATCTAACACTGCCCTGATATTAATTGCCCTCTCACTGGTAGGGGTTGGATTAATTGACTGACTTTAGGCCCTCAATTTACCTGTCCAAATATCTCCTTAAACAGCAGTCATTTTTTGTTGCATATTTCTTATTTACTGTGCATTGTTTACTGAAAATGGCAAAATACTTCATAGAACAGTATAGCAGATTCAGTTTCTTCTAATTCACTTTCATATTTAGCTAGGCTTCTCAGTCATTGGAGATGGGGATGTTCTTAGTCACATCCCCTTATCAGCAATTACATTTCTCACCACCATTCATAAATAGGTGCAAGAGAACTAGACAGCTTTGATCTGATGCATGTGTAAACAGCATGGTCTGCAGCTTAAAAATATTTGGCCTCATCAGAGAGGCATCTCATTACATATATACACATAAAACTGGCATGCCACTTTAATTGTTGATAATAGTGGAAATTAGGTTCAGCCTTTGGTAGAATACAACGTTACTGTTTTAGCATGGGTTATTGCTATGTCAAACTACTGGACTTGGCGATCGAGTGGACTACAGTGCTGCAGTCTCTCTCGAAAACTAAAAGGGATGGAAAAGATGACTAATATGGCTTGTGAGGACATCAAAATCCTGCCAAAGAGCATGGAGGGTTTAAAGGCCTTTTCCATTTTCATGTTATTTTGTTCACATTTAGATACCTTTCAAGGGTCAAGAGTGTTCTCCCCAATATGCTGCATCACATAAGTATTTCTAACATTGAAAAATAGCAGGTGCTTTTTGGGACATTTGCTTTAAAAAAACATGGTTAATGTATACTTTGCGTCATTAACTTACGTAGCAGTTGAGGAAAGCAATAATATTATGGAAACACGACAGTTACAAATTTGTTAGGAAAAGGAGCCAAGGTTGGACAATGGTATCAAGTTTGTTCTTTATCAACTAACAGCACTGCTGGAAGGGATCTTAAGTTAGGAAAGGATCACAGTTCACTGGAAAAAAATGTAAGCTTATTTATTAAACAAAAATTTACATAGGACATTTATTCAGTATTAAAATGGAAAATAACAGGATCCTGAATTTATTTTAAAATATTCCTCATTCACTTGGCATCAGGTTCTGTATGAATGTATCATTCCTCAATGGCTTCCCTCATAATCTGTTGCAATTCCTTCAGGATCGACATTGAAGACGCATTTCCTGCATTTAGAATCTTTTCAAAGAAACAGCTCCATAACTCCATGTACAGCAGTTCCATTCTGGAGAAATGTAAAAAACAGTTTATACTCAAATATTTCACAGATGTGGAAACATTTAGCCAACAAACCACCTAGTAATAATAATTGTAATGCAGGGAACATGGGAACCTGCAGGTTGTACAGGTGCAGCCAAATAGCTTTCATTCAGCTGGGAAGATACACCAAGTCTGAAGGGTTCCGTCCCAAAACATCTCCTATCCATGTTCTCCACAGATGCTGCCTGAGCCGCTGTTATTCTCATACTTTGTTTGTGCCTTTTGCAAACCAGCATCTGCAGTTCCTCGTTTCTATCATAATTCAACATCTCATCTGCAAGGTGGAACATTCTGACAGTGTGATCTTGCTGCCTTTTTACCGAAATATGCCTGGATTACATGTTTGAAGATCTGGACTGGGGCTCCAACATTCAACCTACCACTCAAAATAAGAATTATCTATAACACCTGACTGGTACATTGAAGCAAAGTCAGGAACCGAGCATAAACATCTTCAGGCAAAAAGCACCAAGGCACTGACCAGAAACACAGATGTGAGACAATGGATACAAGCTCAATCCAGCAAATCACTTGTACATGGGTAGCATTTCTGATCGCCATTGTACTACATGGTAGCAAAGGCAGAAGGATATAGCATGGAAGAATAGGTCTTTCACATCCAGGCCAGTCAAGAGGTCTATGCATGCTTGCCTCATTTGCTTATGTTTGGCTCGTATTCCTCAAAAACTTTCTCATCTCAAGTATTTGCCCAAATGCAATTTAAGCATTGTAAAGGTAATTGTGCCCATCCCTACAGCTTCCCCTACCATCCTCTGTGAAAAATGTTTCACGTCAAAGCCCATGCCATCTAGTTTCAAAGCCTGGCCAGCCACCTTATCTATTCTCCTCATGACATTACATACCTTTAAGGTCACCCTTCAAATTCTTAGGACAGGGAAAAGTCCTAACCTAACAATTCAAACCATCCTGTTCTCACCTAACAGCTAACAATGATTCCTTTATCATCGTTACTTTTTTGCATTTCTTTCATTCTTTTTTCTATCTCTCTACATCACCATCTTTATCTCTTGTTTCCCTTTCTCCTGACTCAGTCTGAAGGGTCTTGACCCAAAATATCACCTATTCCTTTTCTCCAGAGATACTGTCTGACCTGCTAAGTTACTCCAGCTTCGTGTCCACCCCTCCTGTTCTAGTATAATTGGAAATATCTTTAACACCATTTCCAGCTTAATGATATTCTTCTATGTCAGTGCGATCGGAACTGCTCACAATACTCCAGGTGTGGTCTCACCAACATCATTATGCCCCAACGTCAGTACTCAAAATCCTGACCACGAGGGAAAGCATGCCAAACATCACCTTCACCACTGTCTGGTTGTGGCACCACTTTCATGGAACTATGTATATAGGTCTCTGGTCTACAGAACTAACAAAGGGCCTAGCATTTATTGTGCAGATCCTGCCCAGTTTTACTTATCAAAACACAAATGCCAGTTAAATTCTATCTGGCATTTCTTGGCCCACATCCCCATTTCATCTGCATCCTATTGCAATCTCGTTTCACCTTCGTGTTATCCACTAAACCCTCATCTTAGGTGTCACCTGTAAGGTTATTGACAACAATCCATGCAGCACACCACTGATCACAGGCTCAGGTCTCAGATTCATGGCAATGATGTGATAGAAGTTATTAGATGCAGCAGTGAGAGGTGGCATAAAAGGTGTGGTGAAAAAAATTGAAAGATATGCTCAATTAAGACAACTTTGCACTAACATTTGACGATGTAAAAAGCAATATCACTGAAAATACCTGTAAGATGTGGGGCTGAGAATCCACAATGAATCCTCCTTGTAAACATCTAGATGCTCTCCAAAAAGCAGAAAATGCATCGTGTCTGCAATCCCAAGGAGATCAACCTGGAGTAGTCAAAGTAGAAATTAGAGCACATTTGATTGCATGATGGTTTCTCACATGCTGCATGTTTCTACTTTCAACTTTAAGCAAAAAAACAAGGTCAGTAACTGCATTTTATTCAGCTTTGCATCATTTAATAATCATTATAATTCCAAATTACTTTCAAATCTGAATATTTAGTATCACCTTGCTAATCACAAAAAGTAACATAGAAGGCATCATTTACATGTACTTTCCAAGAGTGACTAAGTGTTGACAGAAGAAATTGCTGAATGGTCACAAGCATGTTTACGTTGAAGGAAGACCTGATAGAAGTATATAAAATTATGAGAGGTATAGATAAGGCAGACAGTCAGAACCTTCTTTCCAGGATAGAAATGTCAAAGACTAAAGGGCAGAGCTTTAAGGTGAGAAGGCAAAAACGTAAAAACCCGAGATGTTCAGGGCAAGTTTTTTTATACTGAGGGTGGTGGTTGCCTGGAACGCACTGCCAGGGTGGTGAGTGAGGCAGATATGATAGTAGCATTTAAGAGGCTTTTGGATAGGCACATGTATATGTAGGGAGTGGATCATAATAATAATAATGGATGGGATTTATATAGCGCCTTTCTAATACTCAAGGCGCTTTACATCGCATTATTCATTCACTCCTCAGTCACACTCGGTGGTGGTAAGCTACTTCTGTAGCCACAGCTGCCCTGGGGCAGACTGACGGAAGCGTGGCTGCCAATCTGCGCCTACGGCCCCTCCGACCACCACCAATCACTCACACACATTCACACACAGGCAAAGGTGGGTGAAGTGTCTTGCCCAAGGACACGACAGTATGCACTCCAAGCGGGATTCGAACCGGCTACCTTCCGGTCGCCAGCCGAACACTTAGCCCATTGTGCCATCTGTCGTCCCAAATGTGCAGGAGGATGAGATTAGTTTATCTTGGCATCATGTTCAGCACAAACATTGTGGTTCAAAAGGCCTGTTCTTGTGCTGTACTGTTCTTTGTAACATTTAGTTAGCTGCACCAATGTTAGATGTCACATTCCAAATAAGTGCATATTTATCAATGACAAATACTATTTTGGGGGCAGTCTAGCAGATTAGGCCAAAGGCCACTTACTCCCGATTTGAAGCAGAAAAATCAACTTTGCTAAAAAATGGAATCTTAATCAAGTACAACACCAGACTATCAACCCGTTAATTTTCCATTTTCATCCACCACTATCTTCCCTGAGTTTAAATATCCAATTGTGAATTGTAACTGTCCTTTTATAGGGTTGCTGAGATAAGAGGCCGTTTGTGATCTGTAATTATATGTTATCACTGAAAATACCTCGTCAATGAGAGCTTATCATTGAAAAGGTTGGACTGGGAATAGTGAAGAAGTATAAATGGAAAGGTTTAAAGGAGGCAGCCAAGTCCACAGATGGATAAACACGAAATCCACAATGACAACAGCTATAGCTCTTGTTATGTCCACTCCAATCAGACCTGATCTCACTTGTGGAGAGAGAGTTAAAAGCCCCTTCATCATAATTATCTGATGGCAAAGGATTTTCAATCTGAAACAATCTTAAAGCCCTGTCCCACGGTATGAGTTTATTCCAAGAGCTCTCCCGAGTTTGCCTTGATTCGAACTCGGAGATTTACGGTAATGGCCACTCGTCGGTACTCGGGGCTCTCGTGGACATTTTTCAACATGTTGAAAAATCTTCACGAGTCTTCCCGTGCTTACCTGCCATTAGCGAGTCTTCCTGAGTACCAGTGTAAATTATGTTATTATTGAACTCTGCAGCCACGCAGCATTTCACACCCGCTAGAACAGGATATGAAGTTATCCTTTTATCACATCCAAACTGTGCTTATCAGCAATCGCCTGCTGTAAACCCAGGTAGCTTTGTACCACTGCCAGAAGAAGGATGTGACCATGATTGTGTATTGCTTGTAGAAGCCACTGCCACTCCCCGGCTGGACTTAAGAGTCATCCAATTGATAATCCTGACCTGGTCCTATTTACTGATGGCTCTTCACACTGACCTAGCAATGACAGATTATTGGCAGGATATGTGGTGATCACATTGGAGGCATATGCTTTACCATCCGGAACGTCTGCTCAGGCAGCTGAGCTATATGCCCTGACTCGTGCCTGCATATTGGCAAAAGACAAAAGTGCTAATGAGGTTGTTCATGACTTTGGGCAGTTATGGAAAAATAGCGGATTCATCACATTAACAGGAAAGACTATTAAACATGATAAACTGGTCTTAAATTTACTGGATGCTATCCAATTGCCACAGCAAATCTCAGTTATTAAATACAAGGCTCATACATCATCGGATGATGATGTATTAAAGGGAAACAGATCAGCTGATTATGTAGCCAAACAGATTGCCCTCAGGCAAACCCCGCAATTACAAGCGTTTAAAACTAAGTCTGCAGCACAAAGAAAGCTCCCAGTTAGCATTGATGTAACCCAGTTACAGGATGCCCAGAGCCTTGCATCACTCCAGCAAAACAATTCCTGCAGTAAAGTAGGGTGTTATCAAGACCCCACTGTCTGGGTCCATCATGATGGTTGGGTAGTTTGTCCCAGGAACCTATTTTTGTCCCATGGACAGGCTGACATGGGAAAAGAGGAGATGGCACACACATTGTCCCAACAATGGTATGCACCAGGTATAACAGTCATAATTGATAAAGTTGCAAGAACATGTCTGGTGTGTCAACAAAATAATCGAGGGAAGACGCCTACACAATTTGATGACCTACCACAACCCGAAATATCTTTTGAGAATTTGCAAATTTATTTTGTACATATGTCCGCAGCAAAGGGTTTTAAGTACATTCTGGTCATAGTTGATATGCTCTCCAGATGGGTGGATGCACACCCCACTAGGATGGATGTGCAAGGACGGCAGTCAATATTTTAATGAAAGAAATAATACCTAGATTTGGGATACCCATGGGAATAAACAGTGACAGAGGAACTCATTTCACCAGTAAATTAGTTCAGAACTTGTCAAAGGCTCTTGGGTTCAAGTGGAAATACACATACCATATCAACCACAGTCCTCGGGGATGGTAAAAAAGGTAAATGAGAAAATAAAAGCTACTTTGGCCAACGTATGCCAGCAAAATAGGTAGTTGTGGCCAGGCACCCTGCCCGTAGTGATGTCCTGAGAGATAAGAAAAATAGAAACACGGGCCTAACACCTCACGAGATATTGATGGGGCGACCTATGACACCAGGAACCCGACCCCTGATGACTCCCGAGAAGGTAGCCCTGTTATGGAATGATGAAAAATCCTTAAGATATGCTCAAGCCACGTGTGAAACAGTTCATAAAATCTATGAGAAAGTTAACCAGGCGCAGGTCCCTCCGGCAAAAGGAAATATGTACTTGTTTAAACCAGAAGATCACGTTTATGTGTGAGCAATGAATAAAGATTTTTCTCTTCTAGGTGGAAAGGACCATATTTGTCTGGGTGCTGCTAACCACATGAACAACACAAAAGTAAAAGTAAAAGAAAAACCCAATTGGATACATGCCACCAGATGTAAACTGCAGTACTCAGACGGAACCCTCGAGGAGGAGGAAACGCAAGAACCGTATAATTTTAGTGATAACATGATGATAGTGTCAAAATGTAGACATATTCTTTATTAACTATCTTTGTAGTATGAAATACTTAAGAATATATTAACATTATATGGGATCATAGAGGACATGAGAGTGAAGAGAGGCATTCAGATAGATACTAGAAACAGGATGGAGGTAGAAGTTGGAGTATGAAATTCAACTAACAACTTTCACACAGAACACAGTGAACTTGTAGCGAAAGGAAAACAAGCTTCCTTATCAGATTTGAATGTTGGGTTTGTGCCCATATCCCTACGCATGCTGAAGAAGGTATCCCTTTGCGAGCTCAAGGACGGGTTCCAACCAAATTATAATCGGACACTGTATGCTCTACATTTTTGCAACTGATTAATGAGAGAAAATATTAAAATCCTTTCTTACTATAATATAAGTGTTGATCACAAAGATCAACAAGGAGGGAACTGTGGAAGAAAATATTAATATCCTTTCTTACTTAATTTTGATTGGAATTGAACAAGGTAACAAAAGGGTGTTTGGATGTGACAATTGGCATCTCTCATTGACCAGGTGTAGAAGAGGTTTGTGGGAATCGGCAAAGTAAGATTAGACGTATTACCTTCTTGTCTAGGAATGTGTTGAAGGGTGGATGGTAAATGTAAACATGAAATAGTAGACGGAGATAAGGAAGTTTGTTTCTCTCTCTTCTAGACCGCCCGCGCCCCCAACCGCTAGTAGCATAGATACGTTGCAGTAAATGGGAAACTTATGATTGGCTCGGAGAGGGGATGATGGCACGGCCCGCCTAAAAGGTTAAATAGTATAATGTCAAGATGCCCTTGTATTATGTTTGACTTGTATTAACCATCTGTTGTTGAATAAGATTGACAGAAACAAAAAGTATGTTATGACTAATGAAATAATTGGTATCTATGTAGTAGATAGTATATTTTCGTATAGTTGTACCTAACAAAAAAAAAGTTGTTTACTGCACAGTATAATAGTCGACTAAATCGGCTGTGAAGTCAAAGAGCTGGTGAGCAATTAACTGCCGCCATCTCTCCATGTTATCATGCAATAGAGTCTCTTGAAGCAAACCTGCAAAGTCTCCGCTTTTCATTTTCCTTTAATTTCCCTCTAAATTAATTTCTTCCACATATTGAGAAGTGTTTTCCATCAAGAGTGTTGGTCAGTTCCATAGGCAGCTTACCTGATAGGCACTGGTGCACTCCAAAGCAAGCTCCCTATTGGGCAATGAATGAACTGTCGGAAACCCTGCAAAGGTGGCAACGTCAGACTGCAGCCTCAAGTCCACACTGTGTGTGAAGTCCATGAGCTTTACTAAACTGTTGCCGTTGGGCCATATGGAGGTATTATTATGGCTAGGGAGGAAGAGAGATTAAATAGATCAGTCTCCAAAACAAAAAGATATACTCAAGAGAATCCAATGTCCCAGGTGCACTCAAAAAGTATGAATGCAGCATTAAATTCAAATTTGTTACATGGTTAGTAATTCTACTTTAGAACAAACATTACTATTTACCACAATCACATACAAATTAATTTATCATGGCAATTGTTTGCAAAGTAATGTTATGTTCAAAACATGCACAGCACAGCAACATCCAACAGGCAAGCCATGTGCTCCAACTAATTAGCTGTTAACATTAAAAGCACAAGGACATCTCAGTGATGACCATCAAAATCAAGCTAATTTCAGCTTCAGGTGTTAAACAGAAATCAGCACAGAGGATAGATGACCAGGATGACCACCAGCTGAATCCAAAAGCATTCATCTATAGCGTGTATACAACAGATAAGGAAGACTGCAGCTGTCTGCTTTTAGTGCATAGCTCTGGGTTGTTTATAGCCTCAATCTGCTGTTGACCTAACACCCAGATTCCAGAATTGGCTGTTCCATAATAAACTCTCAAAAATGAAACTACTCATTTCAGAATCCAACTATGCCTTAAATGATAGATATTAATTATTCTGCCATAAACTTTGTATCAAAGAACATTTAACTAACCAGGTGTACAGAAAGAGTGTTTCTGGTGCTATGCATCCATGAACTATTTCAGCTGAGTGCATCTGTTCCACTAGCGCCAGTAGATCAAGTGTTAAAAGCATAACAAGTGGTTCTGGTACAGATTCCCAAATCTGAGATATATCCTGTAAAAGGGAGGAAAAGAATATTAGATACTGGGTGTGTTTAATCTCTTGCAAAACACAGAGGTGAATAAATCTCCAGGGTGTGGTTGGGATTGATCCCAGGTTGTTAAGAGGCAAGAGAGGAGATTGTAGGGGTCTCGACAATGATCTTTGTATCCTCTCTAGCTGCAGCCATGGTCCCAGAAAATTTGGGTGTAACCAACGTTGTTCCTTTGTTCAAGAAGGGAACTAGAAATAACCTAGGAAATTATAGGCGGGTGATCATTTGTCATTGGCAAGCAAGCTATCAGAGAGGATTCTTCCAGATAGGAAGAGAATACAATAATTAATGATGATCAGCTTTCCTTTGTCTACAATTCATCATAACCTACTAACTACAAGTTTTGACGCATTGAGTAAGTTGGGTTCTTGCTTTTTAAAACCTTGATTGGGCCACATTTGGAGAATTTTTGCCCCATTACAAGGAGGATGTTGAGGATTTGCAGAGGGTGCAAAAGAGATTTATCAGAATATTGTATGGAAACGAGGTATTAGCTGAGGAGGTTGGACAAACTTGGATTGTCCTCTGGAGCACAGTGGTGCATAAAATTACAAGGAGCATAGATAAGGTAGACAGACAGAACCATTCTTCTTGTAGAAATATCAAACACTGGAGAGAATATCTTTAAAAGGTCAGAGCGGGAAAATTTAAAGGGGATGTGCAGGGATTTTCTTTTTTTAGTTTTACACACACACACACACTATGCTAGATGTGGTGGTGAAAGCAGATATAATAGTGGTGGTTAGAGGCTTTTTAGAAGGCACGTGGGTATGCAGGGAACCGAGGAATGTGGATCAAGAGCAGGCTGAGGAAATTATCTTTGATCCTGTTTGGCAGACATTGTGGAACAAAGGACCTGTTCCAATGCTATATTGAACATGTTCAAATTATGTTCCAATCATAATTACTTGTGTTAAGAAAACTTCAAGCATATAAAGTCAGTCCAGAAAGTTCAAGTAAAATTTCCATTAAATAATTTCCACAAAGCACCAGCAATTCAGTATATATACACCTGAAGAAGCGTTTCGGAATGAAACATTGCCTATTTCCTTCACTCCATAGATGCTGCCTCACCCGCTGAGTTTCTCCAGCATTTTTGTCTACATTCAGTATATAATGTTATTTTGAAATCAAGACCTTTCACATGGAACCACTATTACGTAGGATATAGATTTGGGTATTATGATGAAGATAGACACAAAAAGCTGGATTAACTCAGCGGGACAGGCAGCATCTCTGAAGAGAAGGAACGGGTGATGTTTCGGGTCGAGACCCTTCTTTGGACGCGACCAGAAACGTCACCCATTCCTTTTCTCCAGAGATGCTGCCTGTCCCGCTACGTTACTCCAGCTTTTTGGTTTGGTTTAAACCAGCATCTGCAGTTCCTTCCTACACATGATATTATGATGATTTTCCTTGCCTCCTCTGAACCATTGGAAAGCATGACAAAATAAGTTAACTGTAGATGCTGGAAACTGGAATAAAAAGGGTAACTTGCTGGAGGAGCTCAGATGCAAGGTCTCAATCTAAAACATTGACCATCTCTTTATTTCCAGATACTCCCTACCCCACTGAATTCCTACAGCAGTTTTTTGCTTGGGAAACATGATAGGCGAAGTTCAGTCATGGCTCGATAGATCTGGCAATCATCCTCCATGATAGCCACATGCAATGATAGAGAAATCCCCTATAGAGATAAAACACTGGGAAGAGGTAACAACAGTCCAATGTATCTAGGCTCCCAGCCCCTACAAGTGGAACTAGCTCAATCAACATGTCACAAGCGATCCAAAATCATTCTGCACGTAGTGTGGCAATTAAGCATCTGGTGTTTGCCACAAGTAGGTCATAAGAAATTTAAAAGGTTAAATCAATGAAGGGAGCTACATTGAATCACCCAAAATAATGTTGGAAGTGTGGAAGATGCAGTTTGATGGACATTGACATCACTTTGCGAACCCTTTGACAGCCATCTTATGCCAAACCCTTCGTGGTATTATTGACCTCCAGACACATAGACCACAATCAGCAAGGATAGGCGAGAAAATATCCTCCACAATAATTGTCACAAAGCAGTATTCTCAGGTCCTTACTGTACTCTCAAACTACTCACAAATCTAGGACCAAATTCTGCTCCAACTCCATTTACAAACTTTGCAGGTGACACTGCCATAGATGATCAGATCTCAAAACACCAAAGAGCCAGTGTACAGGAAAAAGATGGAAAGCTAGGGAACTCATCATCAAGGCAACAATTTTTCCCTCAATGTCATTAAAACAAAGGAGCTGGTCAGGACTTCAAGAAGCAGGGTTGTGTGCAGGTCCCAGTTTCTATTAATGTTAAAGTGGAGATGGTTGTGATCTATAAATTCCAACATGTAAATATGACCAACAATTTGCCCTAGTTCAACCACATTGCGTGACTCCAGGGGAGCCAACACCTCAGCTGCCTGAGAAGGCTGTGGAAATTCATCACTTCTCTCATGACTCCTTCCAATTTCTACCGATGCACCACAGAAGGCATCCTATCCAGATGCATCAAGGCTTGGTATGGCAACTGCTCTGTCCAACAGAAAATTGCACAGAGCTGTCAAAGCTGCTTTAGAAAAGCAGATGACATAATAAAGGACCACACACTCTGGCCATTATATCTTCAACTGCCTCTCGTTGGGTAGAAGATACAAAAGCTTGGAAGCATAAACCACCAGATACAAGAACTGTTTGTTCCCAGTTCAAGAAATCAGAGAGCTTTCTATGCTCGGAATGAAGTCCCGTTCTTCCAGTCTACCATGTTGCAACCATTGCACTTGTTTTAATCTACACTTCCTCCGCAGCAATAACACTGTTCTACACTGCTTATTTTCTCATTTGCTCTACCTGGCGTACTCATCTCCAGTATGACTTGCCTGGAGAGCACATAAAAGTTGTTCGCTGTATTTCAATACAAATAACAATAAACCAATAGCAAAACATTGCTTTCAAGAACAGAATCAGAATGTGAGAAATGGAGTCCAATTTCTCAGGTGTTCTGCTTTGCGAACTTCACGCTTACCTTTATTGTTCTGCTGCCCTTGTCCTGATCCACAGTCACACAACAATTGTCAAACAAGTAGCAACACTGATTATGACCAAAATATTTATTAAACTGGGAGCCGAGACGCATTTTGAGCTGTTGATTGATGTAGAAGTCCCAGGGCAGTCTGTAAGGGTTTACCTGTTTGAAAGAAAATATTCCAGACACTAGTTTCTTATGCGATATAAAACATGCAAGGATAGCAAGAATTACAAAAAGTATCCAAAACTCTATCTGCATTCTAATTTTCAGCAATCATGCTCACTAAATCATTCTACATCTCGGTGCCAAATTCAGGAACAGAGCAAGTTGTACACAGCAAGAGTTCAATTCTGACGCCGGAATTTGTATATTCTCCCCTTTGACCGTGCGAGTTTGCTCTGGATGCTTTGTTTCACCCACATTCTCAAAACATGCAAATCGACACATTAATTGTTCACTGTAAATTGCCCTTATGAGTCTGTGAATGGTAGAATTTGCGATGAGTTAGAGAACATGGGGATAATAATAATAATATAGGATTCATGCAGGATTAGTGTGCAATGGGCAGTTGTTGGTCGGAGTGGACGGTGGGCCAAAGGGCAAGTTTCTGTGCTATATTTATATTCAACTACACACCTTAAAACCTAATCCTTTAATCTAACTTTTGACCATTTTACAATAAATACTACCAACATAATAAGGCAAAATACTGTTGACGCTGGAAATAACTTGCAAAGGAAAGAAACAAAATTAACTTTTCATTAGGACCTTGCATATCTTGCTGTTTCCTGAAGTCTTTCTCGAATCACCTCAAGACAGTACCATATGGAAAAGTACTATATAAATGCAACTTATTAGGTGGAACCCACAATCATACTGGATTATCTTCACTTAATTAAAATCTTCAGATGCCCTGCCCTTCAGTATCAACCTGCCCAAACTAAAAAAGCCATGTTCCATTTTCCCCCAATGCAGGACCTTGCTTTCCCAGAAGCAACTTTATAAATCCAGTCAATATTTGCCTCAGTGACAAATCCAATAATCCTAGGAATTTTAAGATATTCCATCTAGTATGCTCCCCTCCGCTTTAAAAAAAACCTTATAAAGTAGTTCTTCACCCCATTTGTGTTTCCTCCATGTGCCCACCTAATGCCTCTGTGCTCAAGAGGCTTTTTTATGAAATGGATGCAGAAAGATGAAGTACTGCTTTGGCACCACAAGTTTAGTTCCAGATGATTAAAAAAAATGGTGCAGTACAAAATAATTCATAACCAAATTTTAGCTACAGAGACACAAATGAAGAAAGTCTGAATCAGATTCTCCATAACAGGATCTGGAAAGCTCCTCCTCAGCCTATTTGTTGTGAACTCAAGGTGTTAATACGTATAGGGAAAATAATTTTAAACTGTTATATTTGATTGGTATTAAAGTCCAATTTCTAAAAACGAATGCTGGTTCAAGGCCAAGTGCCATGTTGGCACAGTGCTTATTCTCTTGGTACAGGGGTTGGACAGGCTAGATGCAGGAAGATTGCTCCCGATGTTGGGGAAGTCCAGGACAAGGGGTCACAGCTTAAGGATAAGGGGGAAATCCTTTAAAACCGAGATGAGAAGAACTTTTTTCACACAGAGAGTGGTGAATCTCTGGAACTCCCTGCCACAGAGGGTAGTCGAGGCCAGTTCATTGGCTATATTTAAGAGGGAGTTAGATGTGGCCCTTGTGGCTAAGGGGATCAGAGGGTATGGAGAGAAGGCAGGTACGGGATACTGAGTTGGATGATCAGCCATGATCATATTGAAGGGCCGAATGGCCTACTCCTGCACCTAATTTCTATGTTTCTATGATGCAAACACCAGGGGGATTAAAGCCTCAAAGGATTTCATTTTCAGCTGTCGACCAATTGTCAGTAGAATCTGAAATAGCATTTACATTTTAAAATTTGTAGTAGGAACATTACTGGTTCAGGCGACAGAAATTATTTAATTTATCTATCAATTTATTTCTTCAACCTGCAATACACAAGTTATTTTTAGAATTGCAGCACCAACCCCACTACCCACATTCCAAAAAGCAGGTTAGCAGCTAATGCAACATGGTAGCAGTCGTCTTTAATACAAAATTTAAGATAATGCTCCTTGCAGTGACTTCCCGAGCGTGCGTGTGCGCATGTGTCTTGCAAAGTGCGTGCGTGCATCTTGCAAAGTACCTGAAACGACCTTAAATACATATGCAGTAATTCATCTGTTTGATGGGCTCCCTACCTTTATAATAGCTTTAGAGAAGGTCAGGCTTGCATCCATTCCATAGAATATCCGGCACTGTTCATGCTCAGCCGCTTGCTTAATGTTAAAAGTTTGTGAACCTATTCGGAGAAAAACATGAATTTGTATCTTCAGAGTCTTTCAAAATGAATGAAGTACTTCAAATATTGTCAATATTGCAATGTACAGTGCATTCAGAAAGTATTCAGACCCCTTCACTTTTTCCACATTGTTACGTTACAGCCTTATTCTAAAATTGATTAAATTATTTTTATTTTTAATCAATCTTCACCCAATTGCCCATAATAAAAAAAGCAACAGATGTTTAGAAATTTTTGCAAACTAATTAAAAAATAACTGAAATATCATATTTACATAAGTATTCAGACCCTTTACTCAGTACTTTGTTGAGGCACCTTTGGCAGCGATTACAGCCTCAAGTCTTGGGTATGATGCTACAAGCTTGGTACACCTGTATTTGGGTGATTTCTCCCATTCTTCTCTGCAGAACCTCTCAAGCTCTGTCAGGTTGGATGGGGAGCATCGATGCACAGCTATTTTCAGGTCCCTCCAGAGATGTTTAATCGGGTTCAAGTCTGGGATCTGGCTGGGCCACTCAAGGACATTCACAGACTTGTCACGAAGCCACTCCTGCGTTGTTTTGGCTATGTGCTTAGGGTCATTGTCCTGTTGGAAGGTGAACCTCCGCCCCAGTCCGAGGTCCAGAACACTCTGGAGCAGGTTTTCATCAAGGTCAGAGTGACCATCGGGTTCTTGGTCCCTGACCAAGGCCCTTCTCCCGTGATTGCTCAGTTGGCCGGGCAGCCAGCTCTATGAAGAGTCCTGGTGGTTCCAAAGTTCTTCCATTTAAGAATGACGGAGGCCACTGTGCTCTTCGGGACCTGCATTGCTGCAGAAATTCTTTTATACCCTTCCCCAGATGTGTGTCTCGACACAATCCTGTCTCGGAGGTCTGAGGACAATTCTTTCGTCTTCATGGCTTGGTTTGAGCTCTGACATGCACTGTCAAGTGTGGGACCTTATATGGACAGGTGTGTGCCTTTCCAAATCATGTTCAATCAATTTAATTTACCACTGGTGGACTCCAATCAAGTTGTAGAAACATCTCAAGGATGATCAATGGAAACAGGATGAACCCAAGCTCAATTTTGAGTGTCATAACAAAGGGTCTGAATACTTATGTAAATGTGATATTCAGTTATTTCTTTTTAATTACTTTGCAGAAATTTCTAAACACCTGTTTACACTTCTTCATTCTGGGGTATTATGTGTAGATTGATGATAAAAAAAAAAGAATTTAATCAATTTTAAAATAAGGCTGTAACATAACAAAATGTGGAAAAAGTGAAAGGGTCTGAATATTTTCTGAATTCACTGTAGATGCTGTTGTCAATTTATTGTCCAGTCTACATCAACAACAGTGACAGCAAATTCTCCAAAAATTGAGTAATTGACAAATCTGTCTGATAGGGAGTAAATATCTGCTATGATACCTCATGGAAGATCGTGCCACAAACTGTTTCAAGAGTTAATACAGCACCGAAAACAACAATCTTGCTCTCAACATTACCAAGACCATAGTGCAGATTGACAACTTCAAGAAGGGAAAGCCAAGAAACCACGCACCTGTCTTCATCGGCCTGAGAGATTCAACAGCTTCAAATTCTGGTGCGTACACATCTCTGATGATCTATCCTGGTGCTAGCACATTGATGCAATCACAAAGAAAGCTCACCTGTGCCTCTACTTCTTCAGAACCGTGACGAGATTTGGTATGTCACTGGCTGCTCTATTGAACTTCTACAGGTGTAGATAGAGAGCAGTGATTGGTTGCATCATGGCATGGCTTGGTGATGGACATCATCCGATCCATCGTAGGTATGGATCTCCCCACTACTGAAGGGATCTACAAGAAGCGTGCCTTAAAAAGGCAGCTAATATCTAAGACTGAAACTACCCCATTCATGCTCGCGTTTCACTGCTATCATTGGGAAGGTTGCACCACAACATGAGAACTGGTTCATGAACAGCACCTTCCCATCAACCATCCAGTTCTTGAACTATCCTGCACAACCCTACATCAGAACTGAACTACTACGAATTGCATACTTAAGGCTGCACTGCACACTTTAGCTTGCACTATTATGATCTAATATTCTTAGAATAACCATTATATATTTGTGTTGTTTCATTTAAATTGAATGTAAAGCTGTAACATTGTTCTCGTACCAGTGCATATGACAAATACTCTGGACTCTTGATATTGCCGCAAGGTTTGTCCATCTGATGAACAGATTGTTGGTTACAAGAATATCCTCCAAACATTTTGTCGGGGAAGGAGTAAGCTCGAGTCTTTCCTACTATTTCCATGGCAATCACATCTCAACAAAAGACCGCATCAATTCGTACCCTGGAGTTGAACTGACCCAGGAGGACCTACAGATACAGATCAAGATTTCCTGTTCTCCAACATCACCCCACCCCCTCCCTCCTTTCTCCCCCAGGTCAATAGAGGTCTTCCTCAGAGTCATGCATCGTTAAGAGGGTTTACAGCATATGCGCTGACAATCACTTCACGCTGGCACCATCTTACCACGAGCCAAACGATCATATGACATTCATTACTTCTAGAGGGAGAAGTTGCTGTGATGCTGGGCTAGCTTGTTCTCAATAGAGAAGCCCTCAATGAAGACAATGTTCCTTTTTCAGTTTGCACCTCCAGGTGTATCCACAGCCTTGTCCTTTAAACAGGCCCATCACATACCTTCACTGTCTCATTCCAAATGGTCGTGTCCTGATCAAGGCTATGAAAGCAGAGTACTGTTCAAATCTGACAGTTGGAATTTTTTTATTGTGGGTCCTAACATTTCTAGTGTCAAACTTAATTTTGTGAAATAGAGGTTGCCAATGTAGGATTTCTTAGGTAAAGATGTTGGCACCAGGTATCACAGGCTTTGCTGCATGGCATTTAATGATCATGCTCACAGTAAGACCCATCAAGCAGATACACCTCTTATAAGCACGAGATAAGACAAAGCAGCCTTTCCCCACTGCCTACACCACTTTGCTTCTCATCCCGCTTATCCATACTCCTAGTGCACAATTCCCAGACCCAAACAGTGCAATACTGAACACTTGGACAAAGTATTTGCAGCTTACTCTGTAAAAATGCAACAAACAGTTGCATTTGCAACAAACGAGTTGAACAGGTACTTTGGATCTGTCTTCACTGAGGAAGACACAAATAATCTCCCAGATGTATTCGAAACCAGAGGACTTCGGGTGACGGAGGAAGTGACGGAAATCCACATTAGGCAGAAAATGGTGTTGGGTAGACTGATGGGACTGAAGACTGACAAATCCCCAGGGCCTGATGGTACCCATCCCAGGGTACTTAAGGAAGTGGCTCTAGAAATCGTGGACGAATTGGTGATCATTTTCCAATGTTCTATAGATTCAGGATCAGTTCCTGTGGATTGGAAGGTAGCTAATGTTAACCCACTTTTTAAGAAAGGAGGGAGAGAGAAAAATGGGAATTACAGACCAACTAGCCTCACATCACTGATGGGGAGGATGCTGGAGTCAATTATAAAAGATGAAATAGCGGCACATTTGGATAGCAGTAACAGGATCGGTCCGAGTCAACATGGATTTACGAAGGGGAAATCATGCTTGCCTAACCGTCTGGAATTTTTTGAGGATGTAACTAGGAAAATGGACAAGGGAGAGCCAGTGGACGTAGTGTACCTGGACTTTCAGAAAGCCTTTGATAAGGTCCCACGTAGGAGAATAGTGGGCAAAATTAGAGCACATGGTATTGGGGGCAAGGTACTGATATGGATAGAAAATTGGTTGGCAGACAGGAAACAAAGAGTGGGGATTAACGGGTCCCTTTCAGAATGGCAGGCAGTGACTAGTGGGGTACCGCAAGGCTTGGTGCTGGGACCGCAACTATTTACAATATACATTAATGAATTAGATGAAGGGATTAAGAGTAACATTAGCAAATTTGCAGATGACACAAAGCAGGGTGGCAGTGTGAACTGTGAGGAGGATGCTGTGAGGATGCAGGGTGACTTGGACAGGTTGGGTGAGTGGGCAGATGCAGTTGAATGTGGATAAATGCGACGTTATCCACTTTGGCGGCAAGAACAGGAAGGCAGATTATTATCTGAATGGTGTCAAATTAGGAAAAGGGAAAGTACAACGGGATCTGGGTGTTCTGGTTCATCAGACTGGTTCATCAGTCACTGAAAGTAAGCATTCAGGTGCAGCAGGCCTTCATAACAAGAAAGTGTTGGCCTTCATAACAAGAGGAGTTGCATTTAGGAGCAAAGAGGTCCTTCTGCAGTTGTACAGGGCCCTAGTGAGACCACACCTGGAGTATTGTGTGCAGTTTTGGTCTCCAAATTTGAGGAAGGACATTCTTGCTATTGAGGGGTGCAGCGTAGGTTTACGGGATTAATTCCCGGGATGGAGGGACTGTCATATGTTGAAAGAATGGAACGACTGGGCTTGTATACACTGGAATTTAGAAGGATGAGAGGATATCTTATTGAAACATTAGATTATTAAGGGATTAGACAAGCTAGAGGCAGGAAACATGTTCCCGGTGTTGGGGGAGTCCAGAACCAACCTGGGGCCACAGTTTAAGAATAAGGGGCAGGCCATTTATAACGTAGATGAGGAAAAACCTTTACACCCAGAGAGTTGTGAATCTATGGAATTCTCTGCCTCAGAAGGCAGTGGAGGCCAATTCTTTGGATGCTTTCAAGCGAGCTCTTAAAGATATGGGGAGAAAGCAGGAACGGGGTACTGATTGTGGATGATCATCCATGATCATAGGGAATGGCAGTGCTAGCTCGAATGGGCCGAATGGCCTACTCCTGCACCTATTGCCTAAAATTTGGGAGAAAAATTCAACGTTTGCCCAACATCAGTTGCAAAATCCTTCCACTCAGTTTGGACCTACTGACACCAAATGCTTCATAATTTTATCATTCTCTCAACTTATGTTCCTTCAAAAAGTACTTCAAAACAAAACAATGGATGTGAAAAGCATAAACTTACCCAGAATCAGCTCACTATCATCTTCAAGAACAGGTAGAGCGCCATTCTGAACGTAGAAGTCTTGGAATGAACTTAAAGGTGTAGGAAGGGACAATAAAAGCTGATTCCGCACTTCTATATCCCAAGGATAATCTAGAAATTAATCAGACACCAGATAGATGAAAAGACACCCTATCCCATGTCAGAGCATAAACTGTGCTGCATACAGTAATTATATATTGAGGCAAACTGCACAAATGTTGGGATTGTGCAATTCAGGAAAAAATATTTACTCACCCCAACATATGCCACTAGCACCATTTTAGCTTTTTCTAATTCAATGATTTTTCAAGGTTTTGCCATTGCTGCCATTTATTGCCAATACATAAGAACTCTGGAGAAAGTGCATGTGAACTAGTTTCTTCAACTGCTGCAGATCTTCTGATAACGGTATTCCTACTGTGCTATTGGGCAGCAAGCTTCAACATTTACACTCTGTAATGATGAAGGACCAGCAACATTTCTGAATTGCAATCATGTGCAACTTGGAGAGAAAATCAGCTGGGGAAGTATTTCTATGTACCTGCTGCCCTTGTCCACCTTGGATGAGGTGTATGCAGCATAGCTCAGCCGAATAATTTCTGCGCATTTTATAGATTGCTTGCATTAGACACCTTAGGCCAGGAAGTCGATGCTTAGACTGGTGGATTTGGTACAATCAAGCAGTCTGCATTATCGTGGATTATGTCAAGCATTGAGTTGCTGGAACTAGTCATGTAGGAATCACAAGGAAACTCCCCACAAAAAAAAGCCAGTCTCCAACATATTTTTGCAGTCAGTGTGAGGTCTGGTCCAGTCGAGTTTGATCAATGGTTGCCCAATGCTTGGCAATGTTGTGGCAAAAATGTCAAAAAGGCAGCTCGCCAGCATCTTCTCCAGAGCCACATTAACCCAAGGCACCAATTCCCCTACCTCCTTCTAACTTACCGGCTTACTGGATCATTTATCATATTGTGTGATTCTAAAAAGCCAATCTAAAATTACAAGTTATTAACAAAATTACCTCCAAAATTCTGGAACATCAGCACCAAATTTCCACGCATAACTTTCTGTACACTTTTACTATTCTCTTATTCCCATCAAAAAATGAATGGTTTCACTATTAAACTGAAGAGCACTTAATTACTCTATATGTGCAGCAATCACAAACCCTTAACTACATTTCTTGTATTATATTAAGTTTATTTCTGGAACCGTCCATCAAAAACTATGGAAGAACGTATAACGGTTACAAGTTCAGTTACTATCACAAAGGATGAGGGAACAGAAAGAGTCGAAGGACCAAAGGCCATGTCCCGATGCAGCAATCTACAATCAAAGAAATAGTTGGAGAAGCTTGATTTACTCAAGCCAACAAAGCATGGTTTCATGAAAATTTAGTCTTGTTTGAAAAATGTGTTGGGAGTTGTTTGAGTAGTCAGGGATGAGAGTGCAATGTAATGGAATTGGATCTTCACATAAAAGACAGGTTCACTAAATAACAGATCGTGTTATTGGGGAACATGGATTAGAATAGATTGATAATTGGTTTGGGAACCAAAGATATTTGGAATAAAAGGGTTTTTATCAGGTTCTAAAGATCTAACGAGTGGAATGCCTTAAGCATCAGTTCTTGACTCTCAATTAATTACAACTTCTATTAAAGACGTGTAGGATGGGGCAGAGTACAAGGTATCCAATGCCGATGACACCAAAAAAGGTGGGAGATATTTGGATGAGGTGATATTTGGACTTTGCAACTGGATATTGAGTGGGTGGACACAAACTTGGCAAGTGGAGCTCAGTGTGAGAAAGCACGAGGTCATGCACTTTGGTAAGTGGAATTTCAAAGGCAGACCTAATTAAATGGAAAAGATTACAGAAGAGCAAAGTACAATCACTCTCTTCACATTGTGTTTTTGATTTTCTGTTTTTGGGCTGAATTCTGTTTTTAGTTTGTGTCTCTGTGATGTCTTTATTATTTATTTTACTCTGATGTTTATATTCCTGTTAATCTATGTAAGGTGTCCTTGAGATGTCTGAAAGGCGCCCAACAAATAAAATTTATTATTATTATTATTAATCATGCACAAAATAACAAAAAATTAATTGGCAAGTGCAGCAAGTGGTTACAAAGGTGAATGGCATGAAGGCTTTTATTACAAGAATAATTTAGAAATAGGGGAGCAAAGTTACAATTGTGCTGAGTACTAAGCCCCACCTGGAGTATTGGGCACAATTTTGCTCCCTTTATTTAAGTAAGGATGTACTGGGATTGAAGGTGATCAACAGAGTTTCACTAAGCCAATTTCAGAGATGAGAATGTTTGTCTTATCATGAGTGGCCAAAGAAATTAAATTTACATTCTGTTGTTTAGGATAATGAGGCACAGTAATGGAAGATCTAAGCAAAACTTAAAAGATCCTTGGGGCAGGACTGAGCAGTTACAGATGTTTCCAGAAATCGGGGAACCTCAAATGAGATGGGGTGACAGATACAAGATTATGCAGTGGTCATTTAAAACTGAGATGTGTATGAACTTCTTGCAAAGGACGATGGATCTCTGAAATTTTACACCCCAGATGGTTGCGGAGATTAGATTATTGGAGACGTATACACAGGAAATAGACAGTGTTTTTGAAAGATGAGAATTATGGGCTATGGGGAAACTGCAACAGAAGAGATACGGTCTGGAGCAGATCAACCATATAATCATATTAATTGGGAGGACGAGGGGGCAAGTAGCTTATTCATGTTTCCTCTATTCTTATGGTCTCATTTGTAATTCCAAACAATTCCAGATAAAAGTAGCTCTTTACCATTGATGTGTCTGGCAAAACATTTTACATAACAAATGCCTGGGAGTTGGTATATACTCAATGAGCCAAATGGTCTGTCGTAAAGAAATAAGGAAACAGAGTTAATGGTGGAATATTCTCCATTTGCAAGTGCTGGCAGAGCATAAATAAATCTAGCTCTCTAACATCCAATACAACCCATCAACCACCCTAAACATTCTTCCCTTTATCACCAGCACGTCATAATTGCAGTTTTATTTACAAAATGCATTGCAGTTACTCATTCAAGCGACTGACAGCACTTTCCAAACCCACAAGTTCTAACACAAAGGGCAAAGACAGCAGGATCATGGAAATGTCGCAACCTGGAGGCTCTTCATATTGCTATACTATCCTACTAACCAGATAACAAGTAAATTCTGACCATCTACTCCCAGCGTACTTACAAAAAAATCTTAGTTTTGCTATTCAATCCACACCCCACCCAAACTTCAGCTACTTTATGGAGGATAGTTCAAGGACTTCAACAGGTTGGTGAACAAATGTGAGCAATTATGTTGGACTAACTTTTTACTCCAAATAACAGCAGTACAATTTTCTAGTTTCCAACAAATTGGATCATTGCTGGGTCTAATCCTGGAACTCCTTACTCAGTGCCGTGGGAGTACTTTCATCAGAGCAACTGCAATGGTTTAAGATGGTGACTTACCATAATATTCTGAAGTATACCTTGCATGTTTCTCCCTGTGTCTATATGGGTTGTTTCTTGTAGATACAAGGAACTGCAGATGCTGGTTTCCAAAAAAAATGTGTTGGAGTAACTCAGCGGGTCAGGCAGCATCGCTGGAGGGCATGGACAGGTGACGTTTCGGGTTGGGACCCTTCTTCCGAGATGCTGCCTGACCCGCTGAGTTACTCCAGCACTGTGTACTTTTTTTTGTTTTCATTCCCAGTCAATATCCAACGTTAACTAGTGGATGTTTTATGCAGTTTCTGTTGAAGATCAGCATCCTGGATTAATTCACCAGTTTCAGCATTTGAAAACCCATATTAAAGTCTATGTCAAAGTTAATCCTGCTCAGTGACGTTAAGCACAACAACTGAGCAGGTATCCTGCCAACTGTATTAACCAATAAACCCCAAGACTGAAAACAGTAAGAAAAGTCATACCAGAGATGGAATTCACGTAGAAGACCTCAGAAGAATTCAATTGGCCTGGCTCAGATTTTTCAAAGACATTCAAATCACTCATCGCACAAAGTGTACCCACTGAAATGGTGGAACCTGAAGAGGTGGTGGTCGCAGAAGATAGACCATCTTCGCTTGCCTCTTGAATTGGACTGTAGCACAAACACATTCAAATATCAGATCAATTAAAACAATATTGACTAAACCACCTTAGTACATCAAGAATATCCATTCTATACATATTCTTAGATATTTGATCCCCACTGCCATGGGAAGGAATTTACTATATTTGAATTATTTGCAACAAAACAATCATGGGAAATGAGATAACAAGTAAATTCTGACCATCTACATTGTAAGCGTACTTTTAAAAAGTCTTAGTTTTGCTATTCAATCCACACCCCACCCAAACCTCAGCTACTTTATGGAGGATAGTTCAAGGACTTCAACAGGTTGGTGAACAAATGTGAGCAATTATGTTGGAGTAACTTTTTACTCCAAATAACAGCAGTGTAATTTTCTAGTTTCCAACAAATTGGATAAAAATAGCAATTATGTTGGTGGCAAGAGGATCACATATGGAGTCTACAAGGAACCTTGTAGCCTGCTTCTTTGCTTGTGATAAACAAATGCTTGGACTTAGATGGGCAGCAATTAAAATTGGTTGTTACATATAAAAATATAAAGGAAAAGTGTGGATGAGCTTGTAGCTTTTAGAAATTGCTCAGTACAATGTTGTGGGCATTACAGAGACATGGCTGAAAGAGGATTGGAGCTGGGAGCTGAATATCCAAGGTTACATGTCCTATCGAAAACAGATAGGGGTGGGGGAGCTCTGCTGTTAAGGAACTGAAATTTGGTCCTTAGCAATAGGTGATATAGAGGATGTTGAGTCCTTGTGGGTAGAGCTAAGAAAGGGTAAAAAAATCCTGATGCGAGTTATTTACAGGCTACTGAGCAGTAGCCAGGATATAGGGTACAGGTTATATCAGGAGATACAATCAGCATGTAAGAAAGGCAATGTTATGGTTGTTATGAAGGATTTCAATATGAAGGTAAACTGGGAAAATCAGGTTGTTACTGGACCCCAAGAGAGGAAATTTGTAGAGATGCTACGAAATGCTTTCGGAGAGCAGCTTGTAATGGGGCCTACCAGGGAAAAAATAAATTCTGGATTTAGTGTTTAAGAAGGAACTGCAGATGCTGGAAAATCGAAGGTGGACAAAAGTGCTGGAGAAATTCAGTGGGTGCAGCAGCATCTATGGAGCGAAGGAAATAGGCAACGTTTCAAGCCAAAACCCTTCTTCAGACCCGGCTGAAGAAGGGTTTCGGCCCGAAATGTTGCCTATTTCCTTCGCTCCATAAATTCTGGATTTAGTGTTGTGTAATGAACCAGATTTGATTAGGGAGCTTAAGGGAAAGGAACCACTAGGAGATACTGATCATAATATAAGATTCAACCTTCAATTGGAGAAGGAGAAGATGAAATCAGATGTGTCAATATTACAGCTGAGGAAAGGTGACTACAGAGGCATGAGGAGCTAGCAAGTTAATTGGAAAGGGACCTTAGCAGGAATGACGGTGAAACAGCAATGGCAGGAATTGTTCTGAATAATTCAGAAGACACAGAATCTTCTCATTCAAAAGAGGAAGAAAGATTCTAGGGGGTACATGAGGTGACTGTGGCTGACAAAAGTCAAAGACTGCATGAAACTAAAAGAGAAGGCATACAACATGGGAAATTCATGGGAAGCTTTTTAAAAAGAACAAAAGGTAACTGGAAAGGCAATACAGGGAGAAAGGATGAAATATGAAGGTAAGATAGCCAATAAGAGGATAGCAATAATTTCTTCAGATATATAAAGAGCGAGAAAGAGGCAAAAGCATATGTTGGACCACTGGGAAATGATGCAGGAGAAGTGATAATGGGGAATAATGAAATGGCAGAGGAATTGAATCTTTTTTTTGCATCAGTCTTCACAGTGGAGGATATCACCAACGCCTGAAATTCATGAGAATCATGGGGTGGAAGTTAGTGAAGTGGCTATTACTAAGGAGAAGGTGCTTGGGAAGCTGAAAGGGCTGAAGGTGAACAAGTTACCTGGAGCAGATACACTGCACCCCAGGGTTCCGAAAGAGGTGGCTTTAGAGATTGTGGAGGGATTAGTAGTGATCTTTCCAAAGTCAGTCAGGAGTGGTCCCAGACGATTGGAAAATTGCAATTACTCCGCCATTCAAGAAGTGAGCAAAGCAGAAGAATGCAAACCATAGGCCGGTTAGCCTGACTCCAGTGGTTGGTAAGATTTTAGAGCCCATTATAAAGGATGAGGATTTTGAGTACTTAGAAGTTCATGATAGTACATGAATAGGAAAGGTTTAGGCAGATATGGACCAAACGAGGGCCAATAGGTCTAGCTTAGATGAGGCATCTTGATTTCTGTGGGGCACTGTTCTCTCACTTGTTACCCTCTTTCCTTCATAAAAATGCTTCTTAGTCCCCTAAATTCCTCCGGGGATAAACGATCCCAGCTGCCCAATTCCTAGTCCATGCCACCTCCTCTTCACATCCCTTTGCACAAAACCTACTTAAATCTACTTTTGCAAGTTTGTGTCCAATACCATCAAAATTGGCCTTGCCCCAATTTAGAACTTAATTTGTGAACCAGCCCTGTACTATCCATAATTATTTTAAAGTTGTAGAACTGTTGCTCTTCCCAATTTCCTATGAATGGGTAAAACGTTGCCCTTTTCCTTGTAGGGACCTCTACATATTGGCTCAGGAAGCTTTCTTGAACGCATCTGACAAATTCCACCCCGTCTAAGACCTTGACACCATGACAGTCCATAGTGTAGAGTTGATGATAAAGTGGAATATCATAGGACATGTGTGAATGGGCGATCCAGGGATTGACTCTGCGTGCTGAAGGATCCGTTTCCATGCTATATCTTTCAATTCAATATACAAACCTGCTGCAGAAAATAGTCAGTCACCTAATGGAATGCCAAAAAATGTTCCTTCAAATGCATTAAATTTCCAAATATGTTTAACAAAATTTTTAACCCCAGTCTCAATAAAACTGTCACTGGTAGTAATAATTAGTCAGATGTATAGCATCAACTAAAATGGTCAGAGAGCTAGTTGCCATAAAGCAAAATGTTACCTCAGTTTTTTCTTATGCAGGGGCTGGTCATACATAGATTCCTTGAAGAGTGACAGTGAATTTAGATTAGTCCGAGAAGAATCAGAGATCCATTTGATTGACGTGTCTCCATTCAGAGGATCTTGATGAAAAGGAGTAGAGACCAGATGTGCTCCTCTTGAGAAGTCACAGGCATTTTCAGGAAATGGGCCTAGTGTTTTGTTTGGATAATCATTGCTCTCAAAATGATCAGTTAAGGGTTCCATAACATCCAAATCATCCTTTTAAATGAAGGAAAAAAACAAAAAACCATAAGGTTAAATGACATTCAAACAAATGCCCAGATACTCCAAATGCAATTAAATCACATTTAAAATCTGCTATGGTATAGCATTGACTATTCTAAATAGGAGAAAAATGCTGATGAAGCAAAGAACTGCAGATGCTGGTTTATACGGAAGATAGATACAAAATGCAGGAGTAATTCAGCAGGTCAGGCAGCATCTTTGGAGACTGAAGGAGGGTCCCGATCTGAAACGTCACCAATCCATTTTCTACAGGGATGCTGGCTGACCTGCTGAGTTACTCCAGCAAAGTGTATCTTTGGAAAATACTGCTACTCAATTCCAAAGCAGTATTGCAGAATGAACGCAATTTCCTGAAATTTAAAGCAAACAAATCCTCACTTGCACTGCTACATCAATAATGCAGCGCATTAAGGAATAACAAAATCTTCAAGATCTAGAGCTGCTGTAAGTGTAAAAAGTTAGCAAGCATAGAATGCAATACTTAGCTAAATACTGGCTGAAGATAATAAATCTATAATATCTATTCACTTTTGTTAATGCGGGCTTGTGTAAAGTTACTCAATGAATCCCTCAAATTCTATTCTCAGTCCTGCAGATCTTATTGTGCTTTGAATATTACTAAAGAGGCTGCTTCTGCATACAAACCAAAACATTGCCTTATATAAAAAAATCACCCCACTAGTTTTTAAAATTAGTTCAATTCTATGCTTTCTGGTTACCAATGGTAAACGTTTCTCATTGGAGTTTCTATTTACATTCAAAATCCACAATTTTGAGCATTTTAACCCTCTGCCGCGAGGATTTTCAACTAGTTTAAATCTTGTGCGTTTTTTATTATCGTAGTAACTGGGGAAAAAAAATGGCATTCTTATTTTGCCTCAGAGATCCAAATTTAGGGAGAACCAAATTGATATTTGAAATAAAATGTTGATATTAAACTCAATGTTAAATGGTGGTGCATGTCACTTACAACTTCAGCAACACAGGTTTCCTCAGTTGGAATGTCCTTGGAAGGCACAAGGATTCCTGAAAGTGGCCATCGAGGTTTGGACTTCAAGTAATCAGCAGGTGGCCTTAAACAGCAAGAGGTGAAATCATAATCCCATTCTGGACATTTGAATTTTTGACTGATTTAAATTGCTAAAATCAGTTCTATAGTCTCCTATTGAAGAAGCAAACTGTTAAAACACTTAAAAAATGAACAAGCAAAATAATAAAAAGTTATTTGCCAGTGATTGAATTTATCCAACAGAACAGAGGTAGTTCAGATTAGATCTCAGTGCCAAGTCAGTTCATCTCAACCAATACACCAGTGGAAACACTGGCCACTTATTAACTTATTGAAGGATGAATGGGAAAAGAAAAAACATACAGCTGATGTCCAGAACTGTAAATAACGGTCTTCTCACCACCAGTAGGTGGTTACAAAGATGATAGAAATATGCACATGGCTTAATGAAAAATACAAATATGTGGTTGCTGCAACTGTACGTGCTTGGTGAGACTAAATGGTTCTTCTGCAAATCAAGAAAGGTAGCATTCTATGCGTATAAGAAAATTTGAAAGCATTAAAAATGTGGAGCAGAAATAATATTGCAATTATCAGTAAGGATTGAAAGCAACTTTGTGCTCATCATATCGAGCATTTTTTGCAAAATTAGTGATAAAGGCATACGATTAAAACCACAAAAAAAATTTGAACATCTATGTTGCTACAATCTGCACAGAAACATACTTGTTCTCCTGGTCTTCAACATCTGAAATCTCATTAAAAATATTGAACGGTAATGTTGGCAACCCAAAGAATGAAGGAATCTGCTTCGGAACCAAGCTTGGATCATGTTTGTCAGCTGCAAAGAGAAATGCCACTTCATTACATCCCTGTCATGCTGTTGAAAGTATATTAGTATACATTTGCTAAAGTAAAGGTAGCGGTCGCTGCAAGAACATTTCTTAGGAAAGATTCATTGCAGCCTCTTCAGGTATAACAAACTTTAACTGATAGGGATCAATATGAATCTACAAGTTTTCTATGTGGTACACATTCACTAAACTCGTATCAGAATTAGAAATCATAATGGTTCAGCCTCTGTTTACTCAGTGATGTTTCTTGAGGTCACTTTAAATTCACAGATGTCCAGTTTCCTATGTTCTCTCTAAACATACTAGGGGTGGGATGGGGCACTAAACACAGAAAGAAAGACTACCGTTTAATAAGTGTGTTGGGATATTGATCAGAAAAAGAATCCAATGGCTCATAAGATCTTCCAGTCCATCAAAGTCAAAGGCATACTGATTTAATGAAGTTTTATTGCAATCATAACTAAGCTAATAGAGGCCTTTCAAGCACAATAAGACTTTAAAATGTATCATGCAGCTATGTGAAACTTAGTTTAGATTAAAGAAGCATGACAAACTCCCTCTGAAAAAAAAATGTTTTGCCCGATTCCACAGCAAAATAGTTTCCTTTGAACCTAATCATAGCAGATGGTAGACGGAATTGAAATTTCAATATTTCTACTCAGGTGGTAAATAACAGAAGACTTGTGTTACTTCAGCTCAGAACAGGTACCAGGGAAATTGTCCCAAAAGAGATTATAAGATTACAACTCAAAGTACTGGTTAACAATTAAAAACAAGATATTACCAATACTGCCATAATTCTGAATTCTCACCATTTTTCATAAACTGAACTTCAAATGCCTGGTCATCGCTACAGACACCAGACACAGCACCCAAATTCCCGGACTCATTTATATCATTCCATTGCGAGCAATTAACTGGTGTGCAGAACATACCGTTTATGACATCTGCAATAGAAAATGCAATTTTAATTTTAAAAATAGACCCGTTCTCTTGTTTTTATTCCACATTTGGAAAGCAATGTTCAAACATACACAATGCTTATGACTGAATTTCCCAAGCAGAGACTGCTGGCAATGGTCGTGGTACATAAAATATGCTTTCTCCAAATGTAGAAAACTAATTTTATGGACCCAGATGAAATAAACCGTCTAATGTGGGATCTCCAATAACATACAAGGCTTGAGAAGTTCCACAATAGGCGTTGCCATCTGTAAAGCAAACTATCGACAGTTTCTAATGTTTCTGAATTTTAAGGCATTCCAAAGCACAAAGAGGCACTACTCTAAACAAATAATGTTATCTTCCCATGCATCCCTCCCATTCAGTACAGATGAATGGATAAACAGATGCTAAGTGTCTGTAGGGATCAGTCTACAGCCTGAAGATACACACAAAATATTGGAATAACTCAGTGAGACAGGCAGCATCTCTAGAGGGAAGGAATGGGTGAAGGAAACATCACCCATTCCTTCTCTCCAGAGATGCTACCTGTCCCGCTGAGTTACTCCAGCATGGAGTCAATTTTTAAATTTAAACCAGCATCTGCAGTTTCTTCCTACACATACTCAGTTTACAGCCTCATCAGTCTAAATGCCTGCAAGCCTCCGCTTTGTCATCGGACTCTTACAACAAATCTGGTAGTACACGCCTGTTGAAAATGGCAAGTTTAGCACATCTATATTAGTGCACAAATCCAGAAGTGTGCAAGTACTTATTTAGAAAAAAAATGACAGCAGTTCTGACAAATCCAGTCCTAGGAAATACTGAAGTTTGAAGCTCAACCATCAGTCGGTGCTGTTGCTACGGCTCAGCCTAGGTCTCCGGGTTCAATCCTGACGTCTGATGCTGTCATCTCCATGGCTTGCATTTAAATTCTAAATAACTAGAATTTTAAATGTATATTCTGCATCATGATCAACTGTGATTATACCTTAATCATCATATAGGTATGTGATCAAAGAAATTCAACACCCAGTCAAAGATTCACAAGGATCATTTAGGATCTGGATTAAAAATGTGTCAATCTACACAAGACTGGTCATTTGTATTGGAGTATTGTGTATCAGGACAGGGATAAGGCTGCAAACAAGTTAATTGGGTTGAATTATGAGAGAATATAGTACCATTAATACGTCAAGATAAAGAGGGAGATCTCTTATCTTAAATCTACATGTAGATGGGTAGACGACAGTGCAGTGGCACAGCAGTGAAGCTGCGGCCTCAAAGTGCCAGAGATCTGCGTTTGATCCCGACTACGGCTGCTATCTGTGCGGAGTTTGTACGTTTTCCCTGTGACTGTGTGGGTTTTCTCCGGGTGCTTTGATTTCCTCCCACATTCCCATGTGTTGGTTAATTGGCTTCTGTAAATTCCCCCTAGTGTGTTGGATGCAAATGTGGGTTAATATACAGGTTAATAATATCAGCGACCACCAGGGACTCAGTGAACCAAAGGGCCTGCTTCCACACAGCACACTAGAAAAAATAAACTGTCACCTATCCACTTTTAGGAACAATAGTCAGGCTAATATATTTTAGAAATAAAGAACATGAACAATCTGCCTGCATTCCGAGCCCAGATTGAGGGGTGAATGGGACAATATTTGACAGTGCTCTTCCCTTCAAATTTGTATTAACTAACAGATCATTGCATCCAGATCACCAGATTCAGCTAGTGTTTAATATTCAACACTACCAAACCAAGCCCAAATAAAATAACTACATTAAGTGATGCAGCCATTGCTCTTACCTAGAGCTTCCTTGGTGCAGACGGTCGGGGATGGCTGTACATGTAGTAAACTATAATTAGCCGACAAATTCTGTACCTCCAAAGCATTTGGTTGACCACTTTCCATGCGGCCCCCATCTGTTAATCAAACAGCAAATTTAATGAATAGCTCAGAGGAAATCAAAGGTAGATTAAAACTATACAATGCTTTCTGCAAGCAGTCTGCACCAGTATGAATATTGTAATGGCCATCCACATCCTTTATTATTAATTCAAAATTAAATCAATGTATGCACCAAAAGAAAATTCTTGAACGTGAAAGGCCATTAATGCCAGGGAATTAATGGGCTAGATTATGTCAGATCCAGCTTGTTGACAAATATGCTATTGTAAATTTGAATTACATTAACTTCACCACTGACCTCCACCTTGCCCGTCATTTTAACAGTGAACAGTATGAACATTGATTTCTCCAATTTTACACCAATTTGCACTTATCTTTTCCAATGAGGCAGGAAAGAACCTGACCATTTTAGTTTCCAGGAAACGGCAGCGCTGGCCGCCAATAGTCACCGCAGTGGCCGGCGACATACATCAACTGTATGTCTGGGACCAGCGCTCGGGGCTCATGTTCTTGGTGGACACCAGGTTGGAGGCCAGCGTATTGCTCCCATCTGGACCCGACCTGCATGCTGGTAAGTGGGCCCCCCCCCCCCCATTAACTGCTGCGAATGGCAGTTCAATCCGCACATAAGGAGTCCGCACAGTTCCCGTCATTTTGGCGAGTGCCATTTCACCTGGCCATTCATCATCGTGGACGTGGCCCAGCCGCTGCTGGGCGCAGATACCTTGCAAGCGCAGTCGCTCCTCGTGGACGTGAGGGGCCAACGTTTTTTTTTTGTTTTTTTTAAAGATACTTAGCCATAATTAAAATGAAGTTGCTGAAAGCATTTCTGATCATATGCTTGCATCCATCAAATAAAGTTCATCATTTAGAGGGGGAGATTTAGCATGATTCTAACGTCAACAGCTTCTCACCACCCAATGACCTCCTGAAGCAGCCAGGCTAAATTCAGGTAAACAGCTTGCTTGCGTCAAAATGGTGAACACTAACAAGAACAGGACAAAATTTAAAAAATGTTACCTGTACAATTTGAAAGATTCAGATTTTTCTTTCTCATCTCAGCTCGATTTAACCTATCAAAGACAGTGGGTCAACAAAGATCAGTATGTAAATACAACACTGAGTTGAGAAATCCAATTGCATTTATTATTCTACACATGACCCTGTGTTATGGTCATTCGGGTAAAATAAATTCTCCTGCACAGAACACACAAATTTGAGATGCAGATTAAAATGTATGCATGGAATTTATGTAAAAAGTAAAACAAGGTCCATTTTTCTTTGACTTGCATGTCATGATTCATGCAGAGATGAGATGGATTTGCAGTATGGAAAAAAAAAAATCACAATACAGACCAGTGTCTACGAATGCAATCTCTCTCCCCCCCCACCTACCTTCAACACTAACACTAGGGTAAACTGAAAGCTCTTAATTTGTGTTCATATATGCTTTGGGATGTTTATGTTATGTCCAAGTGTCATCAAAATCAAGCTTCCATTTGGAGAGAACAAGATGGCTACCAATGTCTAGCTACCATGTTCTCCCTTTCCAACGGGCAGCTTGATTCTATAACACTATGACATAACAAAAACATCCCGAGGCAGTTCACAGGATTGTTGATCACCTTCCAAGTTACCATTACCAGTTTGATGTGACTGTCAGCATCAAATAACAGAACTCACAAATTCCCACATAATAACATACTGCCCTTGGATGTGTCGAATGGCAAGTAGTAAATAACATGTAGGTAACATTTACTAAGGCTGCTTTGGAGGCCAAGACATTGGGCATTTTTAAAGTGGAGATTGATTAGTAAGGGCAGCAAAGGTCACGGGGAGAAGGGTGGAGAATGGGGTTGGGGGGGTAAATAAATCAGCCATGATTAAATGGCAGAGCAAATCTGATGGGCCTAATGGCCTAACTCTGCTCCTAGATCTTATGGAAATTAAAAAAATTATGTAAAACAAAATTACAACTGCTAACTTCACCAAGCAGGACTGAAATTGGGTGGAAAAGAGCTCAAAGTACTTACCCATCTTTGCAAGAATCTTCAGCTTTCATTTCTGGTATGTTGGGCAGTGTGCCAAAATCCACTGAATTTGTTACATTACCAGCTACTTGGTTCTGAAGATCCAGGCTTGCAGAGCAGGAATCATCAGTGAAAACATTTGTATCTGTGTCGGATTGAGGTTGAGCTGCCAAAACAGATACATTCATGGGCACCTGGGTTTGAACGTCAGACTTGTTCTTTGAAAAAAATGGAAGGCATTTACACAATTATACGTTGGGATTGCGAAAGTCAGCCCAATTCAAACAGAAAGAAAAATCATTAGTGACAAGAATTTCAATTAAGTTAGTGCTCAAGTGGTCTAGTGCCAGAACATTTAGGAACTTAACCATAACATTGACTAATCTCCCTGTACCACGCCCATTGGTGGTCAAAGGCTCACACATCAAACAATGCCAAAACAAACAATGCAGGCTTTTAAAATTTGTCTACTTTTAATCATCCCACATTGGCCTATATAAAGATTGCCCAAAAATCATCCCGATTTGTACCCGAGGTATACTGTCATTCAGCAATTAAAACCATTTTAATACTTTTTGTATTTGCCAGTTAAACAAAGTGAATACTCACACCCATTATTACTACAACTACAACAATGTCCAGTGACATATTATACAGAAATAGCTTAATGGTAGGAAATACTGATGTGGAAGGTTGTTTGTCAGACTGGAGGCCTGTGACCAATGGTGCACCTCAGGGATGGTGGAGTCTTCTTCTTTTTGCGTACGCCGTGCACAGCCTAAAGTTGTAGGACAACTTGTTCTATTTGATCTTATTTGATTGTGCATTCGTCGAAACAGGGCGGACCACGTGAAGGTTGCAATCTCCCACCCCAATGCTGCAGTAACTCAGCGGGACAGGCAGCATCTCTGGAGAAGGAATGGGTGAGGTTTCGGGTCGAGTCCCTTCTTCAAGAAACGTCACCCATTCTTCTCTCCAGAGATGCTGCCTGTCCTGCTGAGTTACTCCAGCATTTTGTGTCTGTCTTCGATTTAAACCAGCATCTGCAGTTCTTTCCTACACATCTATAGCAATAATATGGATGAGAATGTATGGCATTATAAGTAAGCTTGCAGGTGACACTAAAATAGGCAGCTTCGTTAGCAATGAAGATGGTTATCAAGAATCACCATGTGATCGTAATCAGCTGAGCAAGTAGGCCGAGGAACTCATTAAATGTGAATATCAAATAAATGGGATGTCAAACCAGGACAGTACCTTCACAGTAAATGGTAAGGTCCTGAGGAGTGTTGTAGACCAGTGGAATCTAGCAGTACAAGTACATAGGCGCCTGATCGAGGTGTTGCAGGTAGGTTGTGAAGACGGCTTTTAACTTGAGTCAGGAAAATTAGTATAATAACAATAAATTTTATTTATGGGCGCCTTTCAAGAGTCTCAAGGACATCTTACAAAAAATTTAAGCAGGTAGAGGAATTGCGGATCAGTTGGGGGAGGGAGTTCCAGAGCCTGGGAGCCTGGGAGCTGCCCTGGAGAAGGCTGTCCCCAAAACTGTGGAGGTTGGACTTGTGGATGGAGAGGAGACCGGCTGATGTGGATCTGAGGGACCGTGAGGGTTGGTAGGGGGAGAGGAGGTCAGTGAGATATGGGGGGGGCAGATGGTGGAGGGCTTTGTAGGTGAGGATCAGGATTTTGTAGGTGATCCGGTGGGAGATGGGAAGCCAGTGAAGTTGTTTGAGGACTGGAGTGATGTGATGCCAGGATTTGGTGTGGGTGATGAGTCGGGCGGCTGCGTTCTGGACCAGTTGGAGTCGGTTGATGTAGGTGGAGCTGATGCCAAGGAGAAGTGAGTTGCAATAGTCCAGTCGGGAGGAGATGAAGGCATGGATGAGTCTTTCAGCAGCGGGAGGTGTGAGAGAGGGTCTGAGTTTGGCGATGTTGCAGAGATGAAAGAAGGAGGTTTTAATGACATGGCGGATGTTAGGTTCAAGGGAGAGGGTGGAATCAAAGATCACAACAAGGTTGCGGGCCTGGGGAGATGGGGAGACAGTGGTGCCGTCGATGGTGAGAGTGGGGTTATTGATTTTGCTGAGTGTGGCTTTGGAGCCTATGAGGAGGAATTCGGTCTTATCGCTGTTGAGTTTGAGGAAGTTATGTTGCATCCTGGTTTTTATAGCTGACAAACAGGAGTTGATATGGGAGAGGGGGGGTTGTGGGGGGATTTGGTGCCGAGGTAGATCTGGGTGTCATCGGCGTAACAGTGGAAGTCCAGGTTGAAGTGGCGGAGTATCTGACCAAGGGGGAGGATGTAGATGATGAAGAGGAGGGGGCTGAGTACGGAGCCTTGGGGAACGCCTTGAGTGACTGTGGCTGTAGCAGAAAGCTGGGGCATTGTGTGACAGTAGTACAACAGTGGTCAATTTTGGTCACCCTGCTATAAGATACCATTAAGCTGGAAATGTTTCCAGGACTCAACAGCTTGTGCTGTATGGAGGTTGGACAAGCTAGGATGCTATCCTATGGAACACACGAGCCCAAGGGGTAATCGGAGAGGTGAACAGACATTGACAAGTTGGATGGAAGGGCCATCTGTCTGCAACAGAAGTGAATTTGAATCACTCATTTTACCTCACTTCCGAATTGAATAAAATAATTTAATTCTTACAAATCTACATTGAGATGTAGCATTGCGATTAAGGCAGTGATTTTAATAAGTAAGCAGTTGTGTTCATTTTTAAGTCAAAATGTATCCATCAAAGTCAATTTGCAGTGTTGCTGGGATTGAGAGACTCCTGTATAAGAGTCTGTACAAGAAAAATGTTAAGTCCAAAACCTGATTTGTTAAAATTGTACACGACCTAATGATGCAAAGTCTTCTGGCAGTCTAAATTTTACAATACGGGAATTGGAGTGTTGAATTAAGCCAAACTAATTTAAATTAAATGTATTTAGCTGCTTATTATTTTCCCATCAGTCACAACTGGAAACCTTTTTTTAAATTATGATTTTTACGCTAATGGACAAACCTGTTGGGCTTCAAGTTGGAGACGCTCTTGATGTTCCTTTATCCTCTTCATATTGATATGGATTAATTGTTCAATCTCCTCTTTTTCCTTTTTTAACTTCAACAACTTTTGCTCCTGTTCTGGAAACAAATACAAGGTAGAGTTGACAAGAGGGAATGTGTAATCTTTCCTGTAATGGGGCAATCGGAACTGTGTGCAATATTCCAAATGTGGACTAAGTCTTATAGAGCTGCATTATGACTCCTATACATAATAGGCCAACCAATGAAGGTGAGCATACAATATGCCTTCTTTACCACTCTATCTACATGTGCCACTTTCAAGGAGCTATGGACCTCAGCTCCAAGAACACTTTGCTGTGAAAGATCTTGCACACAACCGTATACCCTTCCCTTATATCTCTAAAAGTACATCATCTCACATTTGTTCACATTAAACTTCATCTGTCATTTCTCCACCATTTCTGTAGTTGATCTATATCCCACTGTCTAATTTAAGTTGCTGACCTCAGGATCAGCAACTCCAGCATTTTTTGTGTCATCTGAAAACTTACTAATTTACCATTCTGCATTTATGTCTAAGTCACTTGTATACATCAACCCAGCCTTCCGAGTTAAGAAAATCTGGCTTCATGCCCAGAGTGGACTTCACTTTTCTGCCATCTTCTCAAATGCTGCTCTTCGCAACATGGAGGTCTTCAAGCAAGAGCCAAGCTCTCAACAACACAATGTGAATCACATAGGCAAAACAAATATTTCTGATGATATTTCAGAATAGTCCTTCAGTGGTGTTATCGATAAAATTTAATGACCCCAAAAGGCACTATCCTTGTTGGCTCTGGCTGCACCCATACTCTGCTGCACAAAAGAGCCTGGAGAGCTGATTGTTCTTATCCTCAAACTGCCACTCCTCTACAGTGGCACAAGAAACATGGCAGGAAACACCATTTACTCAAGAATAAAAGGAGACATGCAAGCATTGGAAAGCAAGCACTGACAAATTTCACCTAGGTAGACACAAAATGCTGGAGTAACTCAGCGGGACAGGCAGCATCTCTGAAGAGAAGGAATGGGTGACGTTTCAGGCCGAGACCCTTCTTCAGACAAATTTATTTCCTAGACAAATTTCACCTGTTCACAGACCAGTCAGACCATCTATCTAGCTAACTTCTATCTATTATATATTAAAAGTCTGTGGCTGCCGCCGTCCGTCCGGCTGCCTTTCTGCCTCTTGATTCGTTCCATCGTGTGATGTCACAATGCCCAATACTCGCAGATGTCCAATTGGAATCGATCCATTTACATATGCCTTTGCACCAGCCCCAGCCCCTGGTGAACGTTCCATCGTGTGATGTCACAATGCCCAAAGACATTCTTGCCATAGAGGGAGTACAGAGAAGGTTAACCAGACTGATTCCTGCGATGTCAGGACTTTCATATGAAGAAAGACTGGATAGACTCGGTTTGTACTCGCTAGAATTTAGAAGATTGAGGGGGGATCTTATAGAATCTTATGTTTCTATTTCCCTCTCCTCACCCCTCTCCCTCTCACACCCATCCCTCTCTCCCCCCCACCCCCCTTCATTCTCTACCCCACCCAACCCCATTCCCTCTCCCCCCACCCCCTACCCCTCTGTCCCTCTTCCACCACTCCCCCTACCCCTCCCTCCCCACTCTTCCACTTCTCTCCCCCCTTCCCCATCCACTCTCCCTCCCCACTCGTTCCCCCCTCCCCCACATCTCTCTCCCCACCCCCCTCTCTCACCCCCTACCCCGCTCTCCTTTCCCTCCCAAATCTGTCCCGTTTCCTCCTCTCCCCTCCCTCCCCTCTTCTCACCCCCCCCTCCCCCCACCTGTGTGTTTGGGGGGTGGTTAATGTGAGTGTGATGCCGCAGCACCCCCCCCCCCCGCAAACGCCATTGGGGAAACAGACCCAATGGGTCTGCACTTGGCCTAGTTATATATTAAAACTGTGTGCCTGCTGGCGTCCGGCTTCCGTCCGTCTGCCGGCCGCCTTTCTTCCTTTGATTCCTTGCTACTCCGAAACCAGATGCAGAATCGCCAAGATCTTTTCAATTTCGGTAGAGATTTCACTTTTCTTTCAGTATCCGCTCCTGATTACATTTCGTCGTGTTTATGTACACATTTTTAATCAAATCCTTCTCCCCCCCCCCCCCCCAAATTTCAAAAGAAAACTGGCTTCTCACCCATAGAAGCAGCCCCAGCCCCAGGTGAACGTTCCATTGTGTGATGTCACAATGCCCAATGTTCACATATGTCCAATCGGAATGGATTCATTTACATATGCCTTTGCAGGAGCCCCAACCCCTGGTGAACGTTCCATCGTGTGATGTCACAATGCCCAATGCTCAAAGAGATTCTTGCCATAGAGGGAGTACAGAGAAGGTTCACCAGACTGATTCTTGGGATGTCAGGACTTTCATATGAATAAAGACTGGATAGACTCGGCTTGTACTCGCTAGATTTTAGAAGATTGAGGGGGGATCTTATAGAAACTTACAAAATTCTTAAGGGGTTGGACAGGTTAGATGCAGGAAGATTGTTCCAGATGTTGGGGAAGTCCAGAACAAGGGGTCACATTTTAAGGATAAGGGGGAAATCCTTTAGGACCGAGATGAGAAACACATTTTTCACACAGAGAGTGGTGAATCTCTGGAAATCTCTGCCACAGAAGGCAGTTGAGGCCAGTTCATTGGCTATATTTAAGAGGGAGTTAGATGTGGCCCTTGTGGCTAAAGGGATCAGGGGGTATGGAGAGAAGGCAGGTACAGGATACTGAGTTGGATGATCAGCCATGATCATATTGAATGGTGGTGCAGGCTCGAAGGGCCGAATGGCCTACTCCTGCACTTAATTTCTATGTTTCCCTCTCCTCACCCATCCCTCTCTCCCCCACCCCCCTTCCCTCTCTACCCCACCCCCTTTCCCCCGTCCCTCTTCCACCACTCCCCCTACCCCTCCCTCCCCACTCTTCCACTTCTCTCCCCTTACCCCACCCCTCTCCCTCCCCCCTCTTGTCCCCTGCCTTCCCCTCTCCCCCTCTTCCACCACCCCTCCCTCGCTCCCCACTCTTCCACTTCTCTCCTCCCCCTCTCCCTCCCCCACCCCCTTCACCCCACCCCTTCCCTCTCTCCCCCCGCCCCATCCCTCTTCCATCACTCCCCCTACCCCTCTCCTCCTCCCTCCCCACTCCTCTCCCCCTTCCCCTCCACTCTCTCTCCCTCCCTACTCTTTCCCCTCTCCCCCACCCCTCCCTCCTCCCCCACATCTCTCTCCCCATCTCTCACCCCCTACCCCGCTCTCCTTTCCCTCCCAAATCTGTCCCGTTTCCTCCTCCTCCTCCCTCCCCTCTTCTCACCCCTCCCCCCACCTGTGTGTTTGGGGGGTGGTTAATGTGAGTGTGATGCCGCAGCCCCCCCCCCCCGCATACGCCGTTGGGGAAACAGACCCAACGGGTCTGCACTTGGTCTAGTTTATTACATAAAAATCTGTGGCTGCCGCCGTCCGTCCGGCTGCATTTCTGCCTTTTGATTCGTTCCATCGTGTGATGTCACAATGCCCAATGCTCGCAGATGTCCAATCGGAATGGATCCATTTACATATGCCTTTGCACCAGCCCCAGCCCCTGGTGAACGTTCCATCGTGTGATGTCACAATGCCCAATGCCCAAAGACATTCTTGCCATAGAGGGAGTACAGAGAAGGTTAACCAGACTGATTCCTGGGATGTCAGGACTTTCATGTGAAGAAAGACTGGATAGACTCGGTTTGTACTCGTTAGAATTTAGAAGATTGAGGGGGGATCTTATAGAATCTTATGTATCTGTTTCCCTCTCCCTCTCCCACCCATCCCTCTCTCCACCACCCCCCTCTGTCCCTCTTCCACCACTCCCCCTACCCCTCCCCACTCTTCCACTTCTCTCCCCCTTCCCCCTCCACTCTCCCTTCCCACTCTTTCCCCTCTCCCCCCCACCCCTTCCCTCCCCCACATCTCTATCCCCATCCCCCTCTCTCACCCCCTACCCCACTCTCCTTTCCTTCCCAAATCTGTCCCGTTTCCTCCTCCTCCCCTCTTCTCACCCCCCCTCCCCCCACCTGTGTGTTTGGGGGGTGGTTAATGTGAGTGTGATGCCGCAGGCCCCCCCCCCCCCAAACGCCGTTGGGGAAACAGACCCAACGGGTCTGCACTTGGTCCAGTTGTTCTTTTAAAAGCACAGCAATTGAAGTGCGCACACTACTGTGGGATAGAATTTCAATCCCAAATTGCAAGATTGCAATTTAAGACTGGTGCAAATCCAGTGCATCCTACAAGCAAAAATTCACAAGGCATGGGATTTAATTCAGAAAAGAAAAAAAAAAATCAAGCAGTATTGATCTTTTTTTTACATATACAAGCCAATCACTCTGCAGATCAAAAGCTTGTTGGAGAAAATCAAGTTATGTTGGCAATTACTTAAACAGGGAGTGACAACAGCAGGAAAGAATGTAAATTCTTGGCTCAGTGGGGGTTGCTTATCTTTTTTTTAATTTACGTATCTGAATCCGACTTCCTGTGGTTCCGCTGGGATTTAAACTCTTTTCTACATCATTAGTCGAGACCTCTGGATTATCAATTCACAAAGTCACTACAGCATCTCAACGTCATAAAAAGTTGAAAAAGTAGTAAAAAACTTTATGATAATTCAAGTCGTCAGTAAATTTACAATTAAGAATGAGTCAAAACAACAATACCTTTATCAACAGATTTATATTTCTTTTTGATATCTTCTGCTCTCAGCTCTTCAAAAGAAAACTCACGTAATCCACCATAGACCTGGTCTTTTGAATACATAGATACCACCTTTTCTTCTTTGCAGTTTTCTATCTGAACTCTGGATAATGGATTTGCCTCTTTGCTGGGTTTCCGTGCACTCAACACTGGAGTGAACAAGGGCTCAATCTTACAAGGAGTCCTGTAATAGATCAAAATTTAGGGATAATATCTATTTCAACCAACCGTAAATAGTGACATTTTGAAATGGCTTTCCCTGGGAAGCCACCTTTTTTTAAATACAGGAAACTAGTAAAGCAGATTTTGTTCACAAATATTCTTCCTATGCGAAAGCTACATCGAAGGAACAGCTACACCAGCTGATGAAGACATTACTATTGATACACTACATAATCAATGCATCAAAAAGCAATTTAAGATTGTAAAGATATCACAGCCAAATAAGTTTAACACATCAAGAGACAAATCCAATCAAGTTTTAAAAAATATACTAAAATAACATTAAAAGGCTGGAATTAGAAGACGGATTTATATTTTGTTCTCATATCTCTCGATTCAAACTGAATTTCCATTAGGGATTACACAGCCATTATAGCATGTCCCATAATCTCAAGAAGTTTCAATAACTTAAACTTACGCATTTCTCTCCAAGAATGCCCAGTCTGGTGGAAAATAACTCGTATTTAGTTATCCCTGGGTTCCAGCATGTTGCTTATCTCCTAAACTATGTTCAACCTCAAGGAAACATTTTTATTCCTTGGCATTAGCAAACTTTTGCGATTCAACCCAAACTTGTGTGATCAGTATTCCCCTCTTCAGGATTTAAACAATCTTAAAATGATAGTCACTAGCTTACACATACATTGGTTCCACATGAGCAGATTCCTCCTCAAAAAGCTTGAAGTCAGGTTTGCTGGCTGACAAAAGCGCAGAAAAGGGAACTGAAGGCGCGTTGGAACGTCGAGGCATCTAATGCAAAAACCAAGAAAACATAAATTGAATGCTTTTAAAAATCAATTGAAGAAAATCTTTGCTAGATGTATTCAGGCATGAGACAGGAAAAAAATGTAAATAGAGGAAGAGAGATGGAAGTCCAGGCAGCATTGCCCCCTGGTAGGATTCCAAGGGTTAAGAATTGTACCTTGAAATTACACGGTTTTCTTGCCTGTTTACCCTTAATTCCCCACTCACACAGAACCTCTCATTGCTCACACTCACAGGGACCCCCCACTCCCTTACCTTTGCTCACACCCACAGCGACCCCCCCACCCCCTTACCTTTGCTCACACTCATAGGGACCCCCTCACTGCTCACACACACACAGGGAACCCCTCACTGCTCACACTCACAGGGATGTCCCCTCACCTTTACTCAAACTCAGAGACTACCCCCTCTGCTCACCAGTGGGCTGGGAAAGGCCGGGGCTCGGCTGCAGGGCCGGGGCCTTGGCGGTGTCAATAAGCGTTTTAAACCAAGTAGAGGGAGTGTGTGTCAGTTGTGCTGGAGGAACTCAGCGGGCTAGGCGGCATCTGTGGAGGGAATGGATTAGGAGTCGTTTCTGGGCCAGGGTTCTTCTTCAAAAGAAAGGAACTGAAGGTGCAGTGGTCTTCAAACTCCAGCATTTTGTGTCTATTCACAAGTACTCTATCTCTGTGGAATATAGACCCCATGGAGGCGTCATATGGAATTATATAACGCGGTCACAGGGAGAACGTACAAACTCCGTACAGACAGCAAACCTAGTCAGAATCAAACCCAGGTCTCTGGTGCTGTAACTCTACCGTTGCACCACTGTGCCGCCAAAACTATATGCCAAACTTGAAAGTGCTGAAAAAGTTGCTGAAACAAGTTGCTATGAATCTATGTGTAGGAAGGAACTGCAGATGCTGGTTTAAACTGAATATAGAAACACAAAATCTGGAGGGACAGATTGCATCTTGGAGAGAAGATCTCAACCTGTAACGTCACCACATCGTTTTCTCCAGAGACGCTGTCTGTTCCGCTGAGTTACTCCAACTTGGTCTATCTTTGCTATGAATCTATTCAGTTTCCTCCAGTTTTAGCAAGTATTGGACAATACTTTTATTTATATGTAAATCTTCAGAACCATTTTTTCCCCCAAATGGATATAAAAGCTCAATAATCATTTATACACTATTAATGCTTGTAAGTTTGATCCAAAATATTCCAAAGATGTATGGCCTGTTTTTAAAAATGCACCTGATGTGTAGGGAGTGATTGAGAAAGTGGGAAAACTTGGGACAAGTGTGAACTGTTGATTGATGGTTGGCATGGACTCAGTGGGTCTGTTTCTATGCTGTATCTCTAAATAAAACTATCTTAATAACCCTGTAGAATTTGAAATGGTCATGCTAACTTGCAATGAAGCATGAAATTAGTCACCAGATTAGAAAAAGCATCTTGAGACAGTAAAAAATCCCCCTTCCTCTTATTACCATATCAGAAATAATAATCCTACCCATACAATGACTAAAAATGCCTAAACCAATTCAGCTGTAAATTGTGAAATCCAATAACCGATTGTGACTGGGAGAATAAAAATATAAATATTGATTTTGAGACACATCTGACAAGAACAACAAGATAGTTGTTTTTCCACCTTTATTTGTTCTTAGGTCGGATTAAAAATAAATAGGACTGACCAGAGCTCATGAATTCTATTTCCATTCCTATATACTACATATACATTATCATTAACATTTGCCACTAGCTTCTAATTAATATTAGCAACCTATTGTTGTAGTAGTTGTTGTAGACTGCACATGTTCCTTCCTGAATCATAAGGAGAAATTAGCCTCATATTTTGCCATAAAACTAAGAAATATTGTACCCGTGTAGTCTTCTCTGGATGAGTATGTACATAAATTGATGTCAAATGGCAACATTTGAACAACATTATTTTGTTCTCTTTCGGTGTGGCGCTGCACTCTGAGAACTACGCTCTATGATCTTTGCTGAGAACAAAGCTGGCAAAGCATTGTTTCTCTTTTACAATATGTATGATGCACATATTTAGGTCCTGGTTTTCAATCACTGATGTGACATCTGGTCAGAGTTGGAAACAGCAGCTATTGAAAACATACACCCATAATCACTATGGATAATTGTAAACGACATCTGCGCCGCCGCATTTACGAACGCTTCATACAATAAAGCTGATATAAGGTACATTGGGTGGGTATCGATTAATTCTAGACAACAGATTAAAAAAATAATCTAACCCCATTAATTCACTCAGGTTGTATTATGATGTGCTCTACTGTATGAAGTGCACAGCAAAACTTGCACGTCCAGAGTGGTCTATCATGTTGTTTCGCCACAAATTTATTTTAAAAGCAAAACATAAAGTGCTGGAGAACTCAGCAGGTCAGGCTGGATCTATGGAGGGTCCGAAGAAGGGTCTCGACCCAAAACGTCACCTATTCCTTCTCTGCAGAGATGCTGTCTGACCCGCTGAGTTACTCCAGCATTTTGTGTCTATCTTTGGAGGGAATGGCTAGGCGACGTTTAGGGTCGGGTCCCTTCTTCGGACATTTTTAAGGGTTGGGAAAGATCGAAAATTTCAGGTACTTAAATATGTTGTTACGAATATAACTAGTAGTGTGGGAGAAAATTCCATGAGCCACAATTGACATAAATACCCAAAAGTAGAAAGTAAGTGTGTAAAAAAATAGATATTACTAGCTTTGTAGTCTCCTTATACCAATCAAACGGCAAATTCAAACTTTTATATTTTGAAAATGGGCGAAGCAAAATGTAGCATGTTCTCTAGAAAGGCTTATCCTAAAATAATTGATCTGAAGCGTGTGATTTTCAGTCAGGACGTCTGTATCATTCAGTCAGTGAGTTGTAGATGTAGATGTGGACCAGATGACGGTAATCACGAGCACATCAAGATAGCGCGAAAAATTACCCATGAAGTACTACGGCTTTTTTGCCGAGTGGAGTTTCTTGCTCCGCTCTATGATCTTTGCCTCGCTCCACCAGGCCCGCCTTGTCCTGCTCCCGAATGTCTCCCTCCACCAGTCACCGCTCTATCCTCAATCCCTCGTCCGATCAGCGCCCTCGACCATCAGTCCCGCCCCCACAGCGATTTAAAGAGATTTAGATTTTTATTTAACAAATTTCAAAATCAGCGGGTCCTCGAAGAAATCTCATGTCTGTGTATTACAAGATTTTCTTTAAAAATAAATACAATTCACAAACTCAGCAGAAAGAGGTCATTACAGTGATATGTTTGGACAGAAACAGCCAAAAGAAAGAACGTTCTCAAAAGAGCAATTCCACCTTTACCCAATAATTTTAAACTGGTAGTGATATTAATTGCCTTTTGGTTTCTCAAAAGCATGCAATGGGTATTCAATCCAGTCTTTGGATTGGACACCAGAATGCTATTGAACCAAAAGGCAATTAATATCAATACCAGTTTAAAATTTTGCACAACTGCATCCTCACTCACTTCATTGAAATACATACCCCCAAAGAATTCCACTGTCCTGGTTTGATTTCATTCTCCTTTGCAGAAGTTGCAGGAAGTGTGGACCATTGTTCGTCTGTTAACCTTGGATGGTCTGAAGGCTGGTTGCTCAATTGGTTTTCATTGAATACTTCAAATGTGCCATTCTGATCTTGACTGGAAACCACATGCTGCCCAAACCCTTGCCTTTGTGCTGAAAAGTAAAGTTCATGCTTACAAAGTGGCAAACTAAGTTCTACACTAGCAGAACATACCCTCATCAACTCATTTTCTCTGCATTCGAAACACAACATTTAGTGCAACAGGAAACAGATATTACAAGAGCAGATTAGAAACTTTTTTGCAAACAGTGTTTAGGCCACCGCTAAGGACTGTGACCAAATCAGGGTATTACATCGACACAGAATGTCAAGGCCTCCGCAAGGCCAATACCAGAATATTGCCAGATATCAGTATAGTAATACAGACCAAAGAGGTGGGTGGAATTGAGATAAAGGTTAATGTCTTTGAGAGGTTTAAGGATTTTGGCAACATTACAGAGAAGTGGCAGAGGTGCTTAGTATGACGATAAGGTAGATGGGCAATTGAGAGCACAATTTAAGTCATTCTGAAGGGAAAGGAATGCCTTTTGAAAATATATTTAGTGTTGCCAGATATGTTGACCAAAATATGAAAGATGGGTGCATAGTAACTGCAAAAGTATAAAAAAAATGACGAGCGCTACATCAAACAATCCCCCCCCTCCCCCCCCCCAATCCACTAAACAATTTATTCAATCCTGTGTAACTAAGATGATCCCAATCAGCAAAAGCAAAACTTCCAAGGGATCAGTTTCAGAAACCATTTTGAGATTTCAAAACAGCAGCTTCAGAGCTGCTACCTCACTGCTGAAGCAACTTGGGTTCAGTCCTGACCTCCAGACCGGTGGAATTTGCATTCTTTCTGTAGCCACATGCGTTTCCCTTGGGTGCTCCAGTGTCTTTGCACATCTCAAAGATGTTGGGATTGGTAAGTTAACAAAGAGTGAGGGAGAAAAAGACAAAGGAAAATTGAGGAAGTTGTGGGGAAAAAAAGTTAATGGAAATGGGCATGTGATGACCAACATTGAATTGGAAAGCTGAAGAGCCCACTCCGGTGCTGTACATCCCAAATGACCCCCACGCCAGAATTAAAAAGGGCATTCCTCCAACATGAAAAAACATTACAACAAGGATGGTGGGTCACGACCATCAGACAGGATGAAGGATGCAAGGGGCAGAGAGAGAAAGAAAAATCCATTCGAGAGATAGAGATAATCCAATTTTATGACGACGTGCTGTTTTCAGTTATGTTACAATCGACAAATTACTGCCCAGCTGCCCATCAGGTCAAGCAACTAGTTCAAAATATCAGAGACAAAATTTGGCTCTCCATCATATCCTCAACCCCACTTCACCTTTCTTCTCTACAATGCCCACTGCAAGTGTTAATGTCATATTACACAGATCCATTCAGCAGAAAACAAACCTACATATCATAGAACTTCCAATCCTGTTGACTGGTGCCAAGACTTTTTTTCGTCCACTGCGTTTTAGTTCTCCAAGAGTTGTTCTTTGCGATTGAACAGGCTCAGGATCTAATACTTCATTTGATCCTCCTTCATTTATGGCAGCCACAACTTGCCTACATATTCGCGATTGAAAAGATCTTAGAAAAAAAGAACAAAAGGGAATTAAAGGAATGGCAGATAATTTAAATAAATGTTGTGTCAATCTTCACAAGCTTCCTGGAAATAGGACAGAATTTCCACAATTTCATGCCCTTATAGAGGAAAGAAAGCAAATGGAACAATAACACAGTTGGCTTGGCTACAGTAGGAAAAATAATAAAATCAACTAACTATTAACAGGGCACTTCGAAAAATACCAAAATTGGCAGTCAATATTGATTTATCAAAGGGAGAAAAAAAGTTTTTTTTTAAACTTGAAATAATCAGCATTCACTGAGAGGAATAAGTGGATGAGCTGCACTGAGACTTTCAGGTCTTTGATTAGATGCCAACAGAATATATATTGTGTGGCAAAGCAGGTACAAGTGCTTACTCGTTTTCATTTGTTTGCTTGAAATTAGATTACCAATGACAAAATAGCAGGCAATCTGCACCAACTCATGGAAGGATGCAGAGGGTAATGGTGGAAGGTTGTTTCTCATCCTTAATAAGAACCTGAGGAGTAACCTATACACACAAAGGGTGTTGGGTATATGGAACGAGGAGGTAGTCGAGCCTGGCACCATCGTGACATTCCCCAAACATTTAAATAGATACATGGAGAGGACAGGGTTAGAGGGATATGGGCCAAATGCAGGCAGGTGGGACTAGTGTAGATGGAACATGTTGGCCGGTGGGCAAGTATGGCTGAAGGACCAGTTTCCACGCTCTAAGACTTATTAAAATTACGCCATTATTTACTACAATGGGTTTTCCAAATCAATTTGGGCCTGTAATTTAACCCCAGTTTTTAATATTTTGATAATGTATTATTAACAATTAAGACTATTCCAGGACAGAAGCGATAAACTTTGTAACTTTGATTTAGTTGTACTTAAAGTTGATACATATTTTCACTGATGTAAATAATTAATAAGGGGTTTGCCTGAATTATAAAAACATACCAATGAGTTAAAATAAAAACAAAATTTCAAGTCCTAGATATACAACAAGCAGTTACCTAAGATGGTGCTGCAATTTTTCACGGGGTTCAGCCTGGAGTCGAATCCCTTCTTGCAAGGCAGCCTCTGCCTTTCTATTGTTCCCTAGAAGCTCGTATTGTTCAGCCCAGGAAATATAAAGAACAGCATGTGTGACACCGATTCCTTTGCTTGTCAAGAAATCAAAGACTTCCAGTGGATCAGTACAGTAATCAATCTAGAAGATATTAATTGTAAAAGCTGGGAATCAATTTTGGAAATTGCAGGTAAAGCATTATATAAATAATTGATGAGGCAATGATTCAGCTAGTGCTTCCTGTGCACACCTCAACAAAGGCCATGAAGACTGCATGCAATTCTCCTTTTATTAGCACTCCTTGGTTCTACAAGATAAGGCATTTTACCACTTTCAAAATCCATTCAATTACACATTTTCAAAGAAAGGACATGTTCTGGATCTTTCATGACGTACATTGGCTCCACACTTGAAGCTCAAAACCATCCAGGCAAAGCAGCCCTCTTTATAGACACTCCCATTCACCATGAGCTTTCACTCCTTCACCATCAGTATACTATAATTGCAGTGCATATCATCTTCAAAATAGAATCACACACCAAGGGAACTAATAGTGCATTGCAGATCTTGCACTAGTGCCAGCAAGGACAAAGGCTGCAGGCACATGGCAGCAACACCAAACACAATTCTCCTCCATTATAATCACCTTGATTTAGGAATATATCATGGTCCTTCACCATTGTTGAATCTCAACAATCTAATCAAAAGAGGACAGCAAGGATGGACTGTGGTACTGGCCTTGCTATTGACACCTATATCCCATGTAAAAAAAAAACCATGAAGGGGCAAAACAACTGGTTTAAATAAGTGATAGCGTTGCCATGATCTTTGAAGTTCTCGATTAAAGAATTGTTTTTTTAGAATTAAATAGCCAAGACTTATTTATAGTCCGCACTCAGCTTCAACATGATCTTCATTTATATACTGGAAGATTGATGGCACTCAATGGCAAGCAAGCCCATGTTTCTATTAACGTGAGCAAACAAGAGAAAGTTAGCATTAGGGAAAAGTTGACTAAAAAGTAACTGTGAGTAAGTTTACATTAAAACAAGAACCTAAGAAATAAAAGATCAAGCATGCCAACATTCAATTTTCAACCTAATCACTTCCTTTGATTATTTGCAAGAATTGGAAATTTACAAATTTTCCTCATCTTAATCTTAAATAATCGATTCCCCTATCCACCGCCGAGTTCAACACCTCCGGGATGCGGAGTGGAGCGGGCGGCGCCGACTTCAACATCGGGAGCCTGGGAGCTCCAAACCGGCGCGGCCTTGTCGGCTTCGGAAACCACGGTCTTCGGTAAGGAAGCGGCCGTTCCAGGTGGCCCAACCGCTGAGAGGACTCTCCCGATGCCAGGGCAACAGCACCCGGCGAGAACGGCCAGGAACATCGGGCCTCCGTAGAGGCAATAGCGGAGGCCTCAATAGGACTGACTTTGGGAGAACTGGGGATGGGGACTGGACATTGTGCCTTCCCCCACAGTGGTAACCATTGTGGGGGGATGATTTTTGTGTGTACGTGATTATTTTAGTTTGTGTCCAAGATGGCTGTCGGAAGGGAGAGTGTACGCTGGCGCGGTTTAGCTGCTGCTGCTCTCTCTTCACATTGTGTTTTTGATTTTTTTGTCTTTGGATCGAATTCTGTCTTTAATTTGTGATGTCTTTATTATTTATTTTATTCCGATTATATGTTTTTTACTCTTGTTAAATTCTGTAAGGTGTCCTTGAGACTTTTGAAAGGCGCCCACAAATAAAATGTATTATTATTATAATTGGATTCTCCAGCCCCAGGTAAATGCCTTCAAACATGTATTCTGCTTTAACATCACCCCATCAAAAGTACTAAATATTACTGACCTTCACTATATAGCACACATTACAGGAGCAAACAACATTCATAACTGAGTAACAAATAGGACAGATGTAAAAGTCATAGAAGACAGCAAGTAATTTAATAAATGCACTTACAAATTTTAGCCAGTGACAAAGGTACCGTAGATCGCTGTAGTATTGGTCATTCTTTAGGAAGGTTCTTACACTTCTCTCCAACAATGCGGAGAGATTACTATCTGTTCCACCATGTGGATACACCTGTTCTGTCCATTTAAGGTACCTGTTTCAATGAAAATAAGTCAAAAGTATTTAGTTGGTACAATAGAAAGACAGCTTCAGAGTTTTAGCACCCCACAAATTTTCACAAAAAAATCCCATTCAGAACAAGTAACTTTAGTGCCATTAGGCTCATACCCTTTGGTTGAGTTACCCAAATCTCCCCATTCCATTAAAAAAAAAATCTATTTTCTTCACGGTTGTTTCAATAAACAAGTATTCATCTTTCCTTTCAATCTCTACTTTCATACATCAAAAGAACTCCATCTTTTGATACCCTCTCTTCTCCTTTGTACAAGAACACTGTATCTTGAAAATCATTTAGTTCCATTGTTACATTTACCAATTTTATTCTAATCTACGTATCTGCAATTAAGTTTTTTTTTTTTTTTTAAATATAAACACTTGATGGCTGAGCACCTCAAGGCTGCGTGCTCAGCCCCCTGCTGTACTCACTCTATACTCATGACTGCGTAGCCGGTCATAGTGCGAACTCCATCATCAAGTTCGCTGACGACACCACTGTCGTGGGACGTATCACTGATGGGGATGAGTCCGAGTATAGAAGAGAGATTGAGCAACTGTCCATATGGTGCCAGCACAATAACCTGGCCCTCAACACCAGCAAAACCAAGGAACTGATTGTGGACTTTGGAAGGAGTAGGATGGGGACCCACAGTCCCGTTTATATCAACGGATCAATGGTTGAAAGGGTCAAGAGCTTCAAATTCCTGGGCATGCACATCTCTGAAGATCTTTCCTGGTTCGAGAATACTGATGCAATTATCAAGAAAGCACATCAGCGCCTCTACTTCCTGAGAAGATTACGGAGAGTCGGTTTGTCAAGGAGGACTCTCTCTAACTTCTACAGGTGCACAGTAGAGAGCATGCTGGCTTGGTGCATCGTGGCTTGGTTCGGCAACTTGAGCACCCTGGAGAGGAAGAGACTACAAAAAGTAGTAAACACTGCCCAGTCCATCATCGGCTCTGACCTTCCTTCCATCGAGGGGATTTAGTCACTGCCTCAAAAAGGCTGGCAGTATCATCAAAGACCCACACCATCCTGGCCACACACTCATCTCCCTGCTACCATCAGGTAAAAGGTACAGGAGCCTGAAGACTGCAACGACCAGGTTCAGGAGTAGCTACTTCCCCACAGCCATCAGGCTATTAAACCTGGCTCGGACAAAACTCTGAACATTAATAACCCATTATTTGTTATTTGCACTTTATCAGTTTATTTATTCATGTGTTTTGTAGTCAATGCCTATTATGTTCTGTGTGCTGAAGCAAAGCAAGAATTTCATTGTCCTATCAGGGACACATGACAATAAACTTGAACTTGAACTTGATTGTTTGAATGTTTTCATATCAGCACCTTAAAATATTCCCCTTTTCTCCTAACCAAACTTTTTTTTGTTTCCAGCGCCAATCAAGTGTACACATTTTCTAACTCTGCTTTTTTCCCCCAATCACTATTCAATTTTACAATGGACAAGCTGAATCTTTCATTACTACTTCTTAGAAGTATCTTTGCAAATTTCGCTCAAAATTTGCTGACCTTCAACAAATAACCCAAGATCAACACAATCAAATCTACTTACCTATCCCAAACATCTAGAGGGTCGTTCCCAGCATAAGAACGGATTTCTGTCTCAAAGGCCCTGAAAAATAAACATGATCCAACAGTGAGCCTTCTACTACAAAGGACATTTGTCACATACACCAAATGGCGCAGTGAAATTTGAGTTACCATGCAGCACACAAATAAGATAAACACAACACTATAGAATTTAACATAGAACATGAAAACATCCCCCCACAGCAGAATCAACATTTCCCACTGTGAGGAAAGGCAACAAAGTCCAGTCATCTTCATCTTCCTCCCGTTCACCCATGGTCGGGACCTATCGAGGTCTCCACAGTCGCCGCAACGGCGGCCTGATGTTTCAGGTCCTAACATTAGTATTTATAAATATTACAATACTAGTATTTACATTGCAATACTAACATTAGTATTTATTAATATTAGCAAAGAAATATGGGCTGCTGCCAAATTATGGTACACTGTGTTTGGAGACTCTCTTGCAGAATGGCAAAGCCCAAGTCATTCATTGCCTGCTTTCACAGAAGGAATTGAATTATATAGCTCCTGAAAACCCATCAATTCCATAAATTCCACCCGTTTGAGGAGTAAATTTTAAACTTCCAAACTGATATAGTGAAGCAGCTGTCAGAACAGGGAAGCTGTTCAAACTGATGAAGGACAAGTCGAATGTCCTCACTACAGCAGAATTAACTGGGCCAGGCATGTAGGATGCTGGTTTACACCAAAGATAGACACAAAATGCTGGAGTAACTCAGGACAGGCAGCAGCTCTGGAGAGAAGGAATGGGTGACATTACGGGTTGAGACCCTTCTTCAGACTGAAGGGCCTCGACCCGAAACATCACCCATTCCTTCTCATGTGAACCTACAGGTTAGCGATATTACACAAGCTCATTGATCAGTGATTTGACATAATAGAAACACTCGCTGAATAAAAGCTCAGTTTCCTGCTTAGACCTTATTTAGAGGATTGCTTTCAAAGTCTTGCCCAGACTTTTCAGACTCAGACTTTAAAAGGGGAAAGCAGTACCCATCTACCTTCCATTCAGTTTGTCATGCCAAGAGAATTATGAAATTCTGGAAGGTCACAACAGAGGTATAACTAACACCCATCCCTTCCCCACGCCGCAATCAGATAGCTATTACAGCAATAAATCCACCTGCTGGGCAGCTATAACCCAGCCTAGCAGTTAGCAAGCAGCACTTGGACAGGTAGAGCTGCTACCTCACGCACCAGAAACCCAGGTTTGATCCTGATATCAGGTGCTATCCTTATGGAGTTTGCACGTTATCCCCATGACCACGTTGAGTTCCTCCCACAAATCCAAAGATGTGTGGGTTTATAGCTTAATTGACTTCTAAAATTTCCCTTTACTATTAACTGCCCACTTAGAACCAAGTTCCTAACTACAAATATGCAAGTATGAATAAGCAATCAGGAAGCGGCTCCCAACCCAAAATATCATCCGATCATTTCCACCCACAGATTGGTTCTCTTCCAAGAATATCTCTTGTCAATTTTAGAATAAACTTGATCCAAAGAACTTGAATCACATAAGTGTTTGTAAAAGAACCACAAGGATGTTTTCATTGAAGACAAATTCCAATATAAATTTCATCATGAAAAGAAAATGAATTACAAGAATAATTTGGGTTGACACCAAGAACGTGATGACCTTTAATTTGTCACCAATGGCCAAATGAACACAAGTATCCTTCAGCAAAAGTAAGCAACTGGGCTTCCCAAAGTGGTCGACGGTTACCTTCAGTGTTACGCAATGGAGTATGTTCTCAACATCAATTCAAAATCCACCCACCTAGAACCCTGGTTTGAAGCATATTTCCATTGCACGATAATTAGAAAATGATTACCGTTCTCTGAATCATATACCTCTCAAAAACAATTCCTTACTTCAAGATGAGACATGTAGATTTAAAAAACTGCATAGCACAACTCAAAGATTTAAGTATAAATGTGCTCCTCCTAATCAAACTGCACACTTAGACTTAAGATAGACACAAAATGCTGGATTAACTCAGCGGTTCAGGCAGTGTCTCTGGAGAAGGAGGTGGCGACGTTTTGGCTCAGGACCCTTCTTCGGACTTGACCCAAAATGTCTCCCTCCTTTTCACCAAAGATGCTGCCTGACCTGCTGAGTGATTTCAGCATTTTGTGTCTATCTTCGGTGTAAACCAGCATCCGCAGTTCCTTCCTACACAAACACACCCATACTTCCCGTTATTGTATAACAATATTAAATGACATTCAATCAATGGGCAGACAAAGATGGTGCTGACAATTCAAACACCACAAATCCTAGTAGTTAGGATACTCATACTAACTTCAGGGCCTTCTAATTTTCAGGGTAGTTCACATGTTCCACTTTTAACACTGATCATGGACTCAGTCTTATCAAGACCTGGCACCAAAATACTCAAGTATAGTGCTCTAGTACACAATTGTGAATCCTGCAGACAGTACTACTTACCAAAACTGATCCTTAATACTGATCTGACTTTGGCCTTCATGCTGTGCAAGTACATCTTTCAGTGTGCCCACATCTCTGCCTTGCTTCAAAGGCTGAACATTCTCCTTACTCAGCTCCCACTCTGCCTCCGCCATTTTGAAGGATGTATCACCTTCTCAAACAAAACCCTGCAAAAGAAACACACAATTTTCTGCCCTCAGTCTTCAGTTTTAATTTAAAACAAAATAAAAAGGCCAAACGCTTTTAATACATGATGAGGAATGGTTTAATGTAAATCTTTAACAAAAAAGTAACATTAATTTCCACATTCATGCACGTCAAGTTAGCCAAAAGAGATCACATGTATTATAAGAATTTGCTATTTGGTTTGAATGAAATTATTTTTTACAGTGATTGAAATCTGGAATGTACTACTGGAAAGGATGGAAGCCGATTCAAAACCATTTAAAATCTATTTATCTATATACTAGACCAAGTGCAGACCCGTAGAGTCTGTTCCCTCAACGTGCGGTGGGGGGCGGGGCGGCATGCGGTGTCACACACATTAACCATCCCCACACACACACTAACTAGCCCCCCCGCACACACGCCAACTACCCCCTTTGTTTACATAAAACTCTGATCTTGGATGTGTGATGTGTGATGTTCGTGTGCGATTCACATCTCCTCGAAAACACGATGCGCTAACGGTGAATTTTTTACATACTCCGATAGAGATTTACGCGGTGATGTCAAAAATCGCCTTATCTGAAAAACTTCATGCATTATTTCTCGAGTTATTTATGTAAATGTTCCAAAATTTCAAATAACTTAGAAAATAAATGAGCCGATGACGTCACAATGAGTCAGCTTGCACACTGTCTTCCAAGCACAGTCTGCTGCGTACTGTTTTCCGCGCACAGCCTGCTGCGCAGTTTTCAAGGCACAGTGAGTTATGTCACCCCCCCCCCCTTCCCGACTCGCAGTCATTTGGTCGCCGCCCGCTCGCCGTGGGCCCCGCAGCCCGCTCGCATGGCTCCCCCTCTGTCTCTCCCCCGTCCTCCCTACCCCCCCTCTCCCACTGTGTGTGTGTGTGGTTAGTGTGTGTGGTGGTTAATGTGTGTGTGACGCCCCCCCCCCCCCGAAACGTGTCCCACTTGGTCTAGTATTATACTAAAGCTCTTCCCTTTGTTCTCGTATCTGTGTGTATGCAGGGTTGTGTTTGCTTTCTTTTAATCTCCTTAATTTGTATCTTCTCCCAAACGCTAGGCCACCGCCTTCCCATTTTCACACATGCTACTCACATTTTTTCCGCCGGCCGAATAAATGTCTTACCGTCACATTTCAATCTATATTTAACAAGTTACTAACAGCTTCAAAATATTAAAGTTTTCAATGTTATCATTTTGAAGAAGAAAAATTCCGACTGCCGTCACAATCAACTCGCGAGGCACGACGGGACACTCCGCACGTGAGGGGGACTCAAGCGCTCCAAACACAAAAAAAAAATCAATCCATCGCTAGTCGGGTCCTCGGGTCGACACCAACCCGCGGCCTCGCTAGTCGGCGTCCTCGGGTTGGTGGTTAAGCTGCTGCCACAGGCCAAGCCCTGCGACTGGGCCTGGGATGGAGCAGAGCCTGGAGCTGGAGTAAGGGCCGAGCTCTGGGCTTGGCATGGGGCCGTGACCGGTGCCGAAAAAGAATCCGCCGGTTGAACCAAGGACGTGACGGGGTCAGGGACGAGCCCGGAGCTGAAGTCGGGCCTGGACTGGAGACCATGCGGCAGCCAAGCTGACGGCTGCAGTATACAGCTAGGGGTGGGATGAGTACGAGAACCAGGCCGAGTTCCAGGCCCTGACGCTGCTCTACGGCCTGGTAGGTGATGCGGCGGGGAAAGGGAGTGAGAAGAGGAGGATGAGGGAAATGAGGAGGGAGATGGGGTGGGGTCTCTACCCCCTCCCTCTCTACTTCCCTCACTCCCTACCCCCTCTCTACCACTTCCCTCTCTCTACCCCCCTCCCTCTGCCCCCCATTCCTTTCCGCACCTGCCCCCGCCTTTGTCCCCCCCTCCCTCCCTCTCGGCCACCACTCCCTCTCTACACCACCCGCCCCCCCCCCCCCCTCTCTAGGGAGTGGTGAGTATTGGGACCTGTGGGTGAGTGGTGGATTATTGCATTTGGGGACCAACCCTCCCCTGTGACGCCGCAATCCCCCTACCCCTCAATCTCTACCCCTCTTCCCCCTCCCCCACACCCTCCGGCCGCTCCTGCGCAGTTGGGGCTATGTGCGAGTGGATAGGGTGGGGAATGGAGGAAGGGCGAATGAATAATATTAATATATCAAGGAGGGGGGATTAATGTGTGTGTGTGTGTGTGTGGGGTGGTTAGTGTGCGTGTGTGTGATGCCGCAGACCGCGCCCACCCCCTCCCCCCTCCGCAACCGAGAGACCAGGTCAAAGCCGAACTGGACACGATGGTGGCATTTGGAGTCATCATCTGTTTCATAACACACAGACTTAAGTGTCCTCAATGGTGGCTGCTACAAAGAGAAATAAACAGGAGATTTGTATATGTATTAATCTGAGGGAACTGAACACAGCACTCAAAATGCCCCATCACTCCAAGCGTACAGTGGAGGAGGTAGCTGCCCACATGGGTGATCCAACGGTATTCTCTGTATTAGACACCAAGAGCTCCTTCATGCGTACCACCTTCAGCACTGCTTTCAGCTGCTACAGATTTTTGCGCATTCCATTTGGTATCAGTTCAGCCAGTGAAGTGTTTCAGAACTCCATGGAGCAACTGTTTGACAGATACCCTTGCGCGATCATTGTGGACGATATAATTGTTAGTGACAAAGACATGGAACAACATGATGCCAACTTGAAGAAGGTACTCGAGCGTGCCAGGGAAGTGAACTTAAAACTGAATCCCCAAAAATGTCAGTTCTGTGTTAACCAGGTGAGCTACGTGTGGCATATTTTCCACGGCTGATGGTCTCAAGGCGGATCCTTCTAAGTCTGTGGCTGTTAGCGAAATGTCCACACCCACTGATGTTGCAGGCCTGCAGAAATTTCTGGGCATGGTTAATTACCTCGGAAAATTTGTTCCCAACTTCAGTGAGATCTCAGCTCCCTTGCAGCAGCTTACTCACACAGACACTGCCTGGACATGGCACGAACAGCAGCAACATGCTTTTGACAATTTTAAACGTCAGATGTCGTGCCCACCGACCCTGGCTTATTGCGATGTCAATCGACCTGTTACTTTGACCTGTGACGCATCCCAGTACGTCCTCTGTGCAACATGAGCAGCCTGTTGCTTATGCTTCCAGGACGATGACGGACACGGAGACGAGGTATGCTCAGATCGAGAATTACTGGCAGTGGTCTTTGCACATTTTTGGCAAGGCTGTTATCATAGAGACTGACCACCAACCTTTGGTTACCATTTTAAACAAGCAGGCACGGCTGCAGAGAATGATGCTGCAGCTCCAGAAGTACGATATCTCTGTCACTTACAAGCAGGGTAAGCGCATGTATCTGGCTGACACCTTATCCCGTGCTCCCAGGAGGTCGAGCGCCCAGAACACATCAGAAATGGACACTTGATTTCACTTCCTTCACAACTGGATACTTTGGTGGTTCGCACGACAGAAGATGCCACCCTGCAGATGCTCGCCTCAGTCATCAATCACGGATGGCCTGGCAACCAGCATTCGCTTCCGCTTACTTCTCTGTCCGAGACGAACTGGCCATCGAAGGTGGGGTTATCAAAAAAGGGCCACAAGGCAGTGATCCCGGCTTCTCTCCAACAGAAGTGCTTTGACGCGGTACACAGATGTCATCCTAGTTCTGAAGCTACGGTGCAACGAGCAAAGAGCATGTTTTTCTGGCCTGCCATGTCAGATTATATACAGCAGAGGGTGCACATCAACAGAAAGTGCCACTTTTGCAGCACCCAGCTCCTGACTTGCAGTGGTCTATGGTAGCTACTGGCATTTTCGACTGGCGTGGCAACCAATACTTGGTTCCTGGTTGACTCTTACTCCAGGTGGTTTGAGATCGATCTGCTTCTGCTGCGGCGGTTGTCAAGAAACTTGCGAGGCAATTTTCGGTCCATGGGGTACATCAAACACTCACGTCTGATAATGGTGGCCAATTCACAAGCCAGCGTTTCAAGGACTTTGCAAAGGAATGGGATTTTAAGCACATCACCAGCAGTCCAAAGTACCCCCAGTAAAACGGGCTGGCTGAGCGAGCTGTCCGCAGTGCAAAGGAGCTCACGGAGAAGCCCAGCAGGGCCGGGTCTGACGTGTTCTTGGATCTTCTCAATCTCTGCAACATTCCACGTGATCCCATACTCGGTTCGCCAGCTCAGCAACATCTCCAGACAGACCAGGGCTACGCTTCCAGTCTCGAAGCAGCTGCTCCAGCCACAAGTCTGCGAACCCCAGGTGGTTCGGGCGCGCCTGCAGCGTGAAAAACTGACGCAGAAGGGGTACTTAAACCGTTCTAGTTGTCCTCTTAAACCATTGTCGGAGAGCCAGGTGGTCCTTCTCCAAACCCAGAAGGGGTATGACCAAATGGGCATGGTCAAGGAGGTGTGTCCGGAACCAAAGTCTTATTTGATTCAAAGGTACACAAAAAAGCTGGAGAAACTCAGCGGGTGCAGCAGCATCTATGGAGCGAAGGAAATAGGCAACGTTTCGGGCCGAAACCCTTCCTCAGACTGATAGGGGGTGGCGGGGAGAAGGAAGGAAAAAGGAGGAGGAGTCCGAGGGCTGGGGGATGGGAGGAGGCAGCCCAAGGGCTAAGGAAGGGGAGGAGACAGCAAGGGCTAACAAAATTGGGAGAATTCAATGTTCAAGCCCGCAGGCTGCAGACTCCCCAAGCAGAATATAAGGTGCTGTTCCTCTAATTTCCAGTGTTGCTCGCTCTGGCCATCGAGGAGACCCAGGGCAGAGAGGTCGGATTCGGAGTGGGAGGGGGAGTTGAAGTGCTGAGCCACCGGGAGGTCAGGTAGGTTCTTGCGGACCGAGAGGAGGTGTTAGGCGAAACTTATTTGATTCAATCTGGCAGACGAAACAGACGACAAATTCTGTCAGTAAATGAGCCGGTGCCATTGAGGCAGGTTCAGTATGATTATGCAGATGACGTGATATGGACAGAGGATGGAAACTATTATCTGAATGGACATGTGACAGCAAACGGCGTGCAGTTCTGGGATCAGGACTTTGTTCCTATAACTGCAAAAGGACTGCCAATGGGGCTGGTGCCAATGATGAAGTCCCCTGTGAAGCATGTCGACAAATCCCCTGCGAAACCTGTGCTGGTTGAGTCGTCGCCTGCTAAGAAACTCCCGATGGAGGCCGTGCCTGTGGCGACATCTCCTGTGAGGGGTACGGCTGAAGGCCTATACCGTACACTAGCAGGACGGGTCAGCAAGCCTGTGGCTAGATACGGGGATTATGTCTGGATGCAGATCTTGGACTAATATAACCGACGTTACTTATATTACTTGCAACATATCCTCCATTGCTTTACTGTTGATGATAGTTAATATTTATAGCTTTATATACATATTACTTCTGCATGCTTTATGTTTGCCCTTTGGGCAAAAGCCTAAGAAGGGGGATGTAGATCAAACAGTATTGCTGATTTGATCAGTCTGGTTTTGCTGCTGATGACCCGTTCCATAATCCATGTCAGATTTTCCACACCACCGCCACCTGGTGGCATGTGGGCAGCCATGCTAGTTAGTTCTACTTACAACTCGAAGCCTACAGTACTCATTTCGATGGTCTTTGTATGTATTCTAATTAAAGTATTTATTATGATATAATGACTCTGTATCAATAGTACTTTGCACAATAATGACCAGTCTGAAGAAGGGACTTGACCCGAAATGTCACCCATTCCCTTCTCTCCAGAGATGCTGCCTGTCCAGCTTTTTGTGTCTATATTCGTACATCCAAGTTGGGGCTGCATGCATTTACCACCCACTGCAAATTTCAGTTAGAACTCTGGCACTTGTGACAAAGTAAACTGCGTTTTTGAATATCACAGTAGCACCTTTTTTTTGAGTGACTAAATATGAGTGGGCACTAAGCAGAACAAATCTTCCATTGTCCTAGGATTCAACTATTGTTTTACTGATGAACTACTTTCAAATAATTCAATAATTTAACCTCTAAATGAAAGAACTATTCACATTTCTTGGTTCAATACAAAGACAAAAACGTATCTCCAGACCATTACAATATACACTTGACATTGATGCAGTGAAGAATAAGTAATCTTTGAGACCACATTAGCCTATTAGTTGTTCAGAAATTAAAATTCCATGTACCATTTAAAAAAACTGTAGAACATTCTCTTTGATTATCCATGAATGCTCGTTGTTCTGACCAGGGAACCAGGTCACTCAGAGATACTGAAGTTGTCAATATGAAGGTCTTTATCCATCATGACAGAGATTCACTTGGAAACCCTCTCAGTGAAATCACCCCAAACTCAAAGTACATCAAGTTTTTATACTTTTGAGGATTAAGATACTATCAGGTAACTCACTATACTTTCAATAGCTACAAGACATTGGTTACTTCAATATTTTGAGTCTGACAAATAGTTTCATTGAATTATATCAGACCACATTTTACTGACAAGACACCTCTGCATGTTCAAACACCTTTGCTTGGATATATACATACGTGCAATGTGCCAAGTGATAAAATAAGTGGCATCTGGAAGCTTTATCAATCTCGTATCAAAATGATATAAAACAATTGAATGTGTGATACCTGGTTTAATGTGGGCCAATTACATAAGGTAGTTCTGCTATAAAGCAACAGCTGCATTCCAAAGAAATTTCACTTTACAGAAAAGTTATAAAAACTATTGTCAATAGGGTTAGCTGGGTTTAGCGGCTAAAATTTTCAAAAAAAAAATAAACGTTAAAAAAAAAATTAGCCAACAAGAAATGTTCATACGCGCACTCTGCACCCCAAACCTGTGCGCTCATTATTGAACCTCCCTTATACAATGACAGACCCATGCCAACCAGCACAATACATCTACATCCAAAGATGGATCTGAACCAAATAGATGCACAGAATCTCTTGCCCAAAGTAGGGGAATCGAGAACCAGAGGATATTTGTTCAAGGTGAAGGAGAAAAGATTTGATAGGAAACTGAGGGGTAACATATTCACAAAAAGGGTGGTGGGTGTATGGAACAAGTTGCCAGAGTAGTTGGGGCTGGGACTATCCCAATGTTTAAGCAACAGCTAGACAGGTACATGGTTAGGACCAGTTTGGAGGGATATGGACCAAACACAGGCAGATGGGACTAGTGCAACTGGGACATGTTGGCTGGTGTTGGCAAGTTGGAACGAAGGGCCCGTTTCCACACTCTATGACTCTAAAAGAGTCTTCACCAATTTAAATTCAACAGGTTTAAAATAATTTTTGTTATTGCAAGCTAAAAACACAAAAGGTCGCACAACTGTTTTGTTTTTGCAAGCCTCGTTTTTTTCTGCATGTCATTTGCCAAAGTAAATTTTTAGGTTCCACTTGTTCCAGATCTAAATTAAATTTGACCCACATTTGCCAATTTAGCCCAAACTATGTAGTTTATCTCTCACATTAAATCTATTTAGTGTTATGGAAACATTTTGTTGCAGAACTGCTTGTACCCCTATGTCTCATGGCCATGCAAACCATGTCTTGAACAGCAAGCCTTCTGCTGTGGGCCAGAACCTTGCGCTCTGTGGACAGTATGTTTACAAAGCCGTCTGTGTAAATTTCTGTAGGTGGGTTCTAATATGAATTAATGCCTGCAACTAATTCCTTAGCTTCTCATATTCCTCCAACTCTTATCCCACAATTTCTTCAGCAAGGCAATTTTTTTTTTTTTTTTTTTAAGAAGAGAACAAAAAGGGCTGTATATCCAATCCTAATTACAGTCAAAGAACTACTCGCATGAAGTGTTTTATTTTGACCAAGCAATTCACAAAGTTGCCAAACTGGCTGTTAAACGCATTATTTTCAAAAAACATTTCTCAATACCCCCCCATCTCATCCAAAAGGATAGACACAATTCCTCAGTCCAACCTCAACACTAATATAATAAATTCCAACTCACACATAAGTGCCCTAACAAAATCTGAGGAAGACCGTAGCAGGAATGGCAATTCCGCAAATCATGAGCCTGTGCAAACTCTCAAGGAGCTGATTAAAAGTGCTGTTAGAGCCAACAAAAATGTTCACGCACTGTATCCCAAACTTGTGCCCTCATTATTGAACCTCTTGTATACAATGACAGACCTGTGCCAACCAGCACAATACATCTACATCCAAAGATGGATCTGAACCAAAATCTTCCACAATAATTCCCAACACGGGCACCGTGCAATAGTTCTCCCTCTTTTAGACATTCTATGGTCAAATTCTGCGGTGCACAACCTTTTATCCGAAAGCCTTGGGACCAGACACTTTTCGTAATTCGGAATTTGTCAGCCTTCGGAATGGAAAATATTTAGCGTAGATTTTAATGGCTGGCTCAGTGGTAGAGTGCTCGGCTCATATCCGCAAGGTCGCGAGTTTGCGCCTTGATCCCGGCAGTTCCTCAGTCGCGGGTTTGAGTCTTCAATGTAGTTTTTTCTTGCAGAATAAATGTCTGTATGAAATGCAGTGTGTTGAATGAATTCCTGAATTTGTAAATGTGACCGCAGCATTGAATCGCCTCTCGCACTCATGTCACCCTAGCGGGGCTACATGCCCTTAGGCGACATTTTCACACTCTTATATCCGTGTGCAGCAGAGGCGACGTGCGTTTGGCGCCAAACGTGAGCTTTGGTGTGCAGACGACATCCTGGAAAAAATGTCCGGTTTCTTCCAGGTAGGCGATGTACCCTCCCGGGCAATATACCCTCCACTTCTCTTTTATGAAGGGGATTTAGTTCCCCTTTCTTCCAGGACCGACCGGAGGTTCCGCTGTCACCTCTGCGGGCCACCCCCGGTGAACGCTCACTCAACTTTGTCTTGGGATTCCTACTCTCCCGCGCAATGTACCCTCACCGTCTCTTTTATGAATGGGGATTTAGTTCCCCTTTCTTCCAGGACCGACCGGAGGTTCCGCTGTCACCTCTGTGGGCCGCCCTCGGTGAACGTCCTGTCTCCCTGTCCCTGGGATAGTAGGGGGCGATCAAACAGCACAATACCCCCCTCCCCCTCCAACTCCAGAGGAATCCGCTCCCCGATGGGCCGCTACGGCGACAAGTGGCAGTTCGCCCACAGCCCGAGCTGCGCGACCCCAAGAACAAGACGTACCTTGCACACCATCAGCTTCTGCCCATACGGGGAGCGTGTTCCTCTGTAGTTGGAGCGGGGCTGGGCTGGAGTTGCTGATCTGGGATCTCCGTGCTTGCAGTGGGCCTGGGGGTCGGTGTCCCGATGAGGGGGCACAGCTCGGGCTGTGGGCGAACTGCCACTTGTCGCCGTAGCGGCCCATCGGGGAACGGCTTCTGGTGGTCCTGACGTCTCCGGCCAGTTTGCAGTTTTCCTCTGGAGTTGGAACGGGGCTGGGATCTCTGGGATCTCCGTGCTTGCAGTGGGCCTGGGGGTCGGTGTCCCGTTGGTCCTGACGTCTCCGGTAACTGGCACTGACCTGCTGGCATTGCCGACGTGAAGACAGTGCAAAGCCCCCGCGCCGGTGCAATGGGCGGGGAGCTGGAGAGGGGAGGGAAGGGGTCACACACATGGCCGGGAAGCAGAGGGGTGTAGGTGGGGTGAAACTGAAGGGAGCGACAATCTGCTGCTGCCTGCCCACTGAGTTAAAAAGTTCCCACGCAAGACTCACGATACACTGTGTATCGTGAGTCTACTGTGGGAACTTTTTAACTCAGCGGGCAGGCAGCAGCATATTGTCAATTATTAACCCTCCCGCGCAATATACCCTCACCTTCTCTTTTATGAATGGGGATTTAGTTCCCCTTTCATCGAGGACCAACCGGAGGTTCCGCTGTCACCTCTGCGGGCCGCCCTCGGTGAACGTTTTCAAGGACCTTTCTTCAAGGACCGAAAAAATGTCCGCTATTCGGAGGTTTTCGTTATTTGGATCTTCGGATAAAAGGTTGTGCACCAGTATAACTCCATTTACATGTTTGCAGACAACACTATTATAGTGGGACACATTAAGTTGGAGTGACTGAGCAGGTCAGGCAACATCTCCGGAGAAAAGGAATAGGTGATGTTTCAGGTTGAGACCCTTCTTTACTCTGAAGGGTCTCGACCCAAAACGTCACTTATTCTCCAGAGATATTGTCTGACCCGCTGAGTTACTCCAGCTTTTTGTGTTTAAACCAACAGCTGCAGTTTCTTCCTACACTATTATAGTGGGCCAGATTTCAAACCATGACAGACAGAAGAGGAGAAACATAGACAATAGGTGCAGGAGTAGGCCATTCGAGCCAGTAAAGACATTTAATGTGATCATGGCTGATCATCCACAATCAGTACCCCGTTCCTGCCTCCTCCCCACACCCCTTGATTCCGCTAGCCCCAAAAAGCTCTATATAACTCTCTTTTAAATGCAACTGTGTGAAAAACTTTTTCCTCATCTCAGTTCTAAGTGGCCTGCCATTTATTCTTAAACTGTGGCCTCTGTTTCTGGACTCCCCCAACACCGGGAACATGTTTCCTGCATCTAGCGCGTCCAATCCCTTGATAATGTTATGTGTTTCTTGAAGATCCCCTCTAATCCTAAATTCCAGTAACACAAGCCCAGTTGCTCCATTCTTTCATCATATGCCATTCCCGCCATCACGGGAATTAACCTTGTGAACCTACGCTACACTCCCTCAATAGCAAGAATGTCTTTCCTCAAATTAGGAGACCAAAACTGCACACAATATTCCAGGTTTGTTCTCACCAGGGCCCTGTACAACTGCAGGACCTCTTTGCTCCTATACTCAACTCCTCTCGTTATGAAGGCCAACATGCCATTAGCTTTCTTCACTGCCTGTTGTACCTGCATGCTTACTTTCAGTGACTGATGTACAAGGACACCCAGGTCTCGTACTTCCCCTTATCCTAACCTGACATCATTCAGATAATAATCTGACTTCCTGTTCTTGCCACCAAAGTGGATAACCTCATATTTACCCACATTATACTGAATCTGCCTACTCACCCAACCTGTCCAAGTCACCCTGCATCCTCATAGCATCTTCTTCACAGTTCAGTGTCATGCAGCTTTGTCTCATCTGCAAATTTGTTAATGTTATTTTTAATTCCATCATCTAAATCATATAATGTAAATTGCAGCGGTCCCAGCACCAAGCCTCGTGGCACCCAACTAGTCACTGCCTGCCATTCTGAAAGGGACCCGTTAATCCCTGCTCTTTGTTTCCTGCCTGCCAGCCAGTTTTCTATCCATGTCAATACCCTACCGCCAATACCATGTGCTCTAATTTTGCCCACAAATCTCCTATGTGGGACCTTATCAAATGCATTCTGAAAGTCCAGGTACACTGCATCCATTGGCTCTCCCTTGTCCATTTTACTTGCTACATCCTCATAAATTTCCAGAAGATTTGTCAAGCATGATTTCCCCATCGTAAATCCATGCTGACTTGGACCGATCCTGTTACTGCTATCCAAATGCACCGCTATTACAATAATCGACTCCAGCATCTTCCCCAACACTGATGTCAGGCTAATTCTCTGCATTCTCACTCCCTCCTTTCTTGAAAAGTGGGATAACATTAGCTACCCTCCAATCTACAGGAATTAATCCAGAATCTAAGAACAATGGAGTTAGAGAGATTAGTAGCATGGTATCAAGACAACAACCTCTCCCTCAATATCAGCAAGAGCTAGTCAGTCTTCAGGAAGCAGGCTGTAACACATAACCCAGTCTGCATCGATCATGCCGAGGTGGAAATGGTTGATACCGTCCAAGTTTATTGGTGTAAACATCGGCCTAAACATTGTCCTACTCCAACCATTTTGACACTATGGCCAAGAATGCGCATCAACGCTTCTACTTCTTCAGAAATTCAGCATGTCTCCAATGACTTTTACCAACTTCCAGACTCATGATTAAAAACATGCTACCCGTATTCCTTACAGCTTGAGCTTGGTATGGCAATTGCTATGCACAAGACCATTTGAAATTGTAAAGTTTCATGAATACAGGTCATTCCCCATTGCACAAACCAGCCATACCCACTCCTCGACCCCACAAATATATTTCATGCGGCCTCAGGAAAGCAGTCAACATATTCAAGATCCACACACCAGTCATTTTCTCCACCCAACCTCTCGCCACTCCTGTAGAGCTGAAGATACAAAAGCTTGAAAGCGCATACTAGCAGTCATGAACACCTTCTTTCCCGCAGTATGTTAAAGTATCTTTTAAATCACATAATTGTACCACAATCACTTATTTTCCACTGATATCAGACTCTTGAACAGACCTTTCATATGCTAGGAATGAATTCCCAACATACCAAAATATCTAGTTACATACCTTTTAATCTACCACTTTTAATTTACACTTTCTCTTTATCTGTAATTCTACATTCTGCACTGTTAATTTGTTTCTTTTTCACTACATACTGTACTGATGTATGATATAATTTGCCTGGACAGCATCAAAACAAAACCTTTTCACTGTACCATAGTACTGGTCTTTGAATGTGGGAGAAAGCCAACAATGGCAATGTGCAGTTGATGGCATTGTGGGGAGAATAAAATACAATTAGAGTAGGAATCGTGAAAATGGGTGCTTGATGGTCAGAGACAAAAAAAATGCAAATGTCATTCAAGTACACTGGAAGCGAGGAATGAATCCAGGTCACCCGAGCTGTGAAACAGCAGCTGCACAACTGGAAGTATTGGTTTATTATTGTAATGTGCAGAGATACAATGAAAAGCTTTGTTTTGCTCGCAATCCAGATACAGCACACTATGACTACTATCAAACCACTAGGAAGCATCAGACATGAGTTATCAGTTTAGTTGGATTAAGCTCAGTGAGCATATGGTGGATCTTGTGAGCAAGACAAGTTCAGAGCAAGAGACGGGGCACAGTGGCAGAGTTGCTGCCTTATAGCGCCAGAGATCTGGGGTCGATCCTGACTACAGTGTTGTCTGTACAGAGTTTGTATGTTCTCCCTGCGCCTGAATAGGTTTTCTCCCACTCTCCAAAGATGTACACATTTATAGGTTAATCGGCTTCGATAAAATTCGAATGTATGATAAAATTGTCCTTGGTTAGTTTGTCGATAGTTGATTGCCGCTTACCCAAGGGCCTGATTACAGGCTGTGTCTCTAAAGTATAAGTCTAAATCAACAATAATTTCTGGTTCTGACCAGTGGTAAGCATTTGGTCTGGCATAAAAGGGGAAAGGGAGACAAGCAGCAAAAGCAAAGGGTTACAGTTCTAATCTCAAGTCCAGGTGTTGGTACAAATAAAAGATTGTCACCCCAACTGAGCATTATGTCCACATGGGTGGGACACTGAACAAAGATGACCATTTCAGACCAGTCTCATCCAACATATATTGCCCAGAACGCACTGGACAGCAATTCAAATTAGGTAATCTGCCAAATTTTGTACTTCCAGGCTCAGAGATGCTGATATGTTAGGCTGTCAGATAAGGTCAATAAAATAGTTGACCATAGTATACCAGATAGGGAAGTGGAGCAATGAATAAAAATGTTGTCGACTCTTTTACTGGCTTTATGGAAGTTATATTACTATGAAATGAACAGCAAATGCTGTATTACTCAGATAAATCAGCTTCTGATAAGTCAAGTCAAGTCCATTCGTCACATACACATATGAGATGTGCAGTGAAATGAAAAGTGGCAATGCTCGCGGACTTTGTGCAAAAAGACAAACAAACAAACAACCAAACAAACTATAAACACACACATATTCTGAAGAAGGGTTTCGGCCCGAAACATCGCCTATTTCCTTCGCTCCATAGATGCTGCTGCACCCGCTGAGTTTCCCCAGCAATTTTGTGTACCTTCTTATAAACACACACATATTCTTTTACATATTAAATATTGGAAGTAAAAACGTTCAGTAAAGTTAGTCCCTGGTGAGATTTAGTCCGAATGGCCTCTGGGAAGAAACTCCTTCTCAACCTCTCCGTTCTCACAGCGTGGCAACGGAGGCGTTTGCCTGACCGTAGCAGCTGGAACAGTCCGTTGCATGGGTTGAAGGGGTCTCCCATGATTTTATTGGCTCTGGAGTTGCACCTCCTGATGTATAGTTCCTGCAGGGGGGGCAAGTGAAGTTCCCATAGTGCGCCGAACGCACTACTCTCTGCAGAGCCTTCTTGTCCTGGGCAGAGCAATTCCCAAACCAGATGGTAATATTTCCGGACAAGATACTTTCCACCGCCACTGCGTAGAAGCACTGGAGGATCCTCGGAGAAACTCTGAATTTCCTCAATTGCCTGAGGTGGTAAAGGCGCTGCCTTGCCTTACTCACGAGTGCTGCAGCGTGTGATGTCCATGTCATATCTTCAGAGATGTGGACTCCCAGATATTTAAAACAGCTCACCCTATCCACAGGATCCCCATTTATCCTCAATGGTGTGTACATTTCGTATTTTATACAAGTCACATTTTGGCTCAAATCTTATTACACATTCACAGAGATTCACATCGCAGTGGGCATCAGCGGCAAAGCTTATTCACCAACAATAGTTTGCTTTATTTACTTTAGAAGAGGCAAGACTTTCTCACATCCCTAATTCTCATACAAGTAAGGTGAATATCTAGGGAAATAGACTAAAGGCAATGGGTAAACAAATCAAAAAACAACCAACCTTACGTCGTTCTGGAACCAAGGATCTTTCCTCGCGCAACCCAACCCCTCACACCCCCTCTAGCCTTTAAACACACATCCCCACTCAACCCCCCCCCCCCCCCCCCACACACAACCCATCTTCCTCCATCAAGCCCCCTCACACCCCCTTCCTCCACCTCCTCAAGCCCCCCCCCCCTTATCCTCTGCACACACCCTTCGCCCTCTCCTCACACACACACATCACCCTCAGTCATTCTAAACTCCCGTCTCCAAGCCGCCGCTTCTCTAGACCGCGACGCGCCTCCACCCCCCATGTCTACTCCCTCCGTGTCTGTCTACTTCCCGTCTCTATCCCCGACTCCCCGTGTTTACTCCCCACGTCCCCGTGTTCACCTCCACGTCCCCGTGTTTACTCCCCACGTCCCCGTGTTTACTCCCCACGTCCCCGTGTTCACCGGTCCCACGTCCCCGTGTTCACCTCCACGTCCCCGTGTTCACCCCCCTCACCTCCACGTCCCAGTGTTTACTCCCCACGCGTCTGTGCCGCCGCCTCCTACTCTTGATTTGAATCCCAACCGCCACGTCCGCGCCCCTTCACCCATTGGCCGCCGGCGCGACGGTTCCGCCAACTGGAACAGCTTCAAATGCTTTGACCACAACGGCGATCCATTTTATTTATGGCAACGATGCTGTCCAAGATTATAAACATTGCCTGAAAATGTCACGCACTTAAAACGCTTTTTTAAAATTTCGGATGCCACCAACAGGCGGCTGTGACCTCGCTGGAGGGGTCAGTGCGCGCAATGCACCCTGGGATTTGTAGTTCCCACAAAGATGCTATATAGGATCCGCTATGGGGTGATTTCACGAAAATAGAGCATACAATAAGGCTACCTGTGCCCTATTGGGTTCTTCCTGAACTGTTTATTGAGCTTGCTTTTCTTCAGGAAAAAGATAAGCGTGAGGTGACTCCAAGAATAGTGGAATATCTTAATTCAATCAGTGAGAGCACTTTGATTGTTTTTACAGATGGATCTAAAGATCCAGTTAGTGGGAGAGCTGGGTTTGGAGTGTATGTGGAGCAGCTTGGGTTGAAGATTGGCCGGCGCATTTCTGATGGAAGCTCTGTTCTCACGACATTGTTAAAGATGTGCCTTGAGTATTTCTGCCATTCAATGCACAGTCTGTCTTGTCACCTAATATTCTACTGCTGGTGTATCCAGAGAGCTATCCCTTAACACTGTAACAAAAGAGGTATATTTTGGGTGTCTGGGTTATCTCAGAAGCTTCTAAACCAGCCATATGAATTGCTTTGTCACAGCAAAGGTGTTTGAGTATTCAGAGTATCTTGACAGTCACAGTGTACTCCCATTGTAAATATGTATTTCTGCAAAGTGATCTAGCTACACTCAAAATGTTGAGATTAAGTAGGTAATTATAGCTGTTGAATCATTTCCGGTTGTCTTAGTACTTAAAATATTAAAACTTGATGTATTTTGAGTTTGGAGATTCAACTGAGAGGTTCTCCAAGAAAATGTCTGCTTCTCCTGATGAATAAAGATCTTTTATTTCAAGCAGCTTTGTGGCTCTGAATTGTTATGTTCATTAGTTACAACTATGTAAATCTTAAAGAACAGAATTGATCAAACCTCTCACATGGTAATCGTTTGGTGTTATGCTGGACCTCACAGAACTTCAGGTACAAGTCTACAGCTGCTTCCAGTAATTCCAACTCTGGATCCTGCTGGATTTTGGAAACCCATATCCCAGTAGCCGCCTTGATCTCCTTGGATATTTTTGTGGAGCTCAAAAAAGCAATATTCATGTTCCACTGAATCTTCGATTGCCTGACCTAGCTCAGAGCTTTCAGAAACACAGTCATGGAGTCGTACAGCATGGAAACAGGCCCCTTTGGCCCAACTTGCCCATGCCGACCGCCTAATCGTCTCTTGTCCCACCCGCCTGCGTTTAGCTGATATCCCTCTAAGCCTTTCCTTTCCATGTACATGTCTGAATGTTTCTTAAGTGTTGTGATAGTAAATGCCTCAACTACCACCTCTGGCAGCTATTTCCATATACCAACAACCCTTTGTGTAAAAAAAAGATGTCCATCAGGTGCCCATTAAATCTTTCTCCCTCATCTTAAACATATGTTCTCTTGTTCTTGATTCCCCTACTCTGGGGCAAAGACTGTGCATTTACCCTATCCCTCTCATGATCTTGTATATCCCGAAGAGAACATCCTACAACCTCCTGCGCTCCAAGGAATAAAATTCTAGCCTGCTCAACGTCTCCTCGCCTTGCACGTTCAATCATGCCTCGTATGTTCACAGTCTGTATTAGTTGAGAATAAGATGCGCGAGGAGATGGTTATTCCTGTGAACCCAAAGAGAACATACCTTCAATATATTCAATGATTCAATGATACTTTATTGTCACCTGTACCAAAGTGCAGAGAAATGCTTTATTTTGCATACAACCTGGTAAAATCATGTAGCAGACCTAATCTAGACAGTACACAAATGTCGCCATGTTTTGGCATCGACAAAGTTACCAAACAGTCCTATCTAACCTTGGTGCTCAATTGCTTAACACTGTTAAAATTATGCAGTGTAAAATTGAAAATTAACTGAACCTTGAATGATCCAGGAAAACAGCTATTTCTAGTAGATTTGCATCAGGCAGGAAAATTTAACTCTGGGTGCAATTTATCTTTGTATACCTGACATGATTTTTGAGCCAGTTGCATAATGGATGACGTCATTGCCAAGTGCAAAGCTCATTTTGCAGTATTGCATACTCTCAATTGAAGGAAGGTCGGCGAGCCCCCAACGGGCAAAAGAAACGCTTCAAGGACAACATCAAGAACAGTCTGAAGAAATTCCACATCACATCAAGCAACTTGGAGCACATTGCACTGGACAGGCGCTCCTGGAGGAAATCCGTGCAGGAAGGAGCTGCACTTAACGAAATGTAACCAAGCCGTGCCACAGAGACAAAGCGACAGCATCGTAAGGAGAAAGAGAAGGGGGCTCGGCGACTACCAACCACCGTCAGTCTCCACTGCCCATGTTCCACCAAGGTGTGTGGATCACGGATTGGCCTCTACAGACATCTGCAGACCCACAAGTAGATGACCCTATGGAGAGGACAGTCATACCCGTTTCGAGTGACCGCCGATGATGATGATGATTGCAGAAGGAAAAACTTGCCCTGCAAGTCAAGAGTGTTTAATTGTCATAAGTACCAGGAATGCAACAATTAAATTCTACTTGCTGCAGCTTTATGGGCTCATTAATACAATAACACAACAAATAAATATACAATAATAAATAACGCAATAAATTAATCATTGCTAATATTGACATAATAATGCAAAATGGAAGTATGTAGTGAAACCAAAAAGAAAATCGATAGTAGATCGTTGCTGAGGTTGGGTTATGCTTTAGTGTTGTGCAGTGTGGTTGCTGGGAAGAAGTTGATGGTTGGTGGGAAGAAGTTGCTCTTGATCCTGCATGCCACGGTTCTCAGGGTCCTGTGCCTTCTTCCCAATGGTAGCAGCAGATGAGAGCATGGCCCGGGTGGTGTGAGTCTTTGATGATATTAGCTGCGTTTTTGAGGCAGCACCTGTAGAAACAATTTGCTGGTGGGGAGGTCAATACCTGTGATGGATAGGGCAATGTCTAGAATAGAATAGAATACGTTTATTGTCATTGCACAATACTGTGCAACAAAATTCCATTTCATCTCCTTCGGTTTAAAAAGAACAAAACACAACAGCCATTGACTCACATATACACAAAATCAGTAAAGAAAATAATAAATAGGTATTAAAAATATTTTAAAAGAATATTGCGCATTATCTTGCACCTCGAATTATAATGTGCTTCCCCAGTGTTCTATGTTAGAATTAAGTTCTTTTATCGCACATGGGTAGAAACTATTTTTTAGTCTACCGGTGCGAGCCTTCAGAGACCTGTATCGCCTCCCAGAGGGTAGCAGAGTGGAAAGGTTGTTGGCAGGGTGGGATGTGTCCTGCTTGATGGTTGTGGCCCGGCTCAAGCATCGGGCCCTGTATATGTCATCCAGGGAGGGCAGTTTAGTGTTTGTGATGCTCTGTGCAGTTTTAATAACTCTCTGCAGCGCCCTCCTCTCAGCCACAGTGCAGCTAGCAAACCACACCAGGATGCCATAGGAGAGGATACTTTCCAAGGCGCACCGGTAGAAGGACAGCAGCAGCGACTATGAAACGTTTGTTCTCCGCAGAGACCGCAGGAAATACAGCCGCTGCTGTGACTTCTTCACAAGAGTGACGGTGTTCATTTGCCATTTGAGGTCCTGGGAGATGTATATTCCCAGGAACTTAAAGTCAGTGACTCTCTCCACCATGTCTCCTTTGATGTAGAGAGGAGCAGGTTCCTCTCTCCTCCTCCTGAAGTCAATAACCAGTTCTTTTGTTTTTGTTGGGTTGAGTACCAGGCTATTTTTAGTGCACCAGAGTCAGTTTTTGGACTTCATCTCTGTAGGCAGACTCGTCGTTGTTATTTATCAGCCCCACCACAGTCGTGTCATCTGCAAACTTGATGATCCGGTTTGTGCTGTGTGTTGGTGTGCAGTCATGGGTGTATATTGTGTATAAGATAGGACTCAGCACACAACCTTGTGGCGCTCCTGTGCTGAGCGTCAGGACTGGGGAGTAATTGGACCCCATCCTGACAGTCTGTGGACGATCTGTTAAGAAGTCCTTGATCCATCTGCATGTGTTGGCATTAACACCCAGGTCAGACAGTTTGTCCACCATTCTGCTGGGAATTCTGCACCATTCTACCACCTTCTGCAGCCTCCTTCATCATGGGCGTTCAAGTTACAGAACCAGGCCATGATGCAACCAGTCAGTATGTCCTCTACCGTACAACTGTAGAAATTTGATAGAGCATTGGGTGACGTACTGACTGTCCTCAGTCTTCTGAGGAAGTAGAGGCCTTGATGAAATTTCTTTGCGATTGCAACAATGTGCTGATCGGAGGACAGATCTTTGGAGATATACCACCAAGGAATGTGAAGCTGTTTACTCCACAGTCGTCCCATCGATGAAGACTGGTTTGTGAATTTCCTCTGCTGAAGTCCACATTCAACTCCATGGTCCTGTTAATGTTGAGAGCAAGTTTGTTATTCTGGCACCATTCACTCAGATTAACAATCTCCCTCCTATACTCTGACTCATGGTTACCCATGTTTTTCATCTAACAGCAGAGTCTAAAGATGGTGTTGGAGCCGTGTCTGACTACACAGACATGGGAACAGAGAGAGTGGAGCAGGGGACTGTGCACACAGCCTTGAGGTGCTCTTGTGTTGATGGTCATTCAAGGAGAAAGTGTTATTGCCAGTTTCTACTTATTATTGGGTATAAACGAGTTTGGTATTCCAAAAAACGCAAGGAATCATGGGATTTGTCAAAGATTATTCACCATAAAGAAAAAGCAAATGAAGCACTGGCTGAATAAACTGTGTATATATTCTTATCTTTATTCATAATTTATGTGTAAAAATATATTTAATCTGAGGAACGGGGGTGCCAGGTAGTGGGAGAGCAGGAGTAACAGTGAGAGAGAGAGAGAGAGAGGGCGACAGGGGAGAGACTGGACCGACGAAGAGACATTCTTGACTGCTGCGCGCACAGACCAGCGGCTCATTAGCAGCCAGGATCGAACCCTGGTCCCCGGTGCCACAAACGCTGCCGAACCGCCACTGGACCGCCCCGTCTCGCCCCGCCCGGGGGGCAGCCGGAGACGTCCGGAGTGATCCCGAACTGACAGGACACCGGCCCACAGCCAGCCTAGAGAAGAAGCGCCAACCCCAGCTTAACTCCACTTGTCCCGCCAGGCCAACCGACAGCCTCGGACCGACGGGACACCGGCGGCCCCAGGCCCACAGCCAGCACGGAGAAGGAGTGGCAACTCCAGCCCAAACCTGCTCCAACTTCAACTCCCGAGGAACCCGCTCCCCGACGGGCCGGGGACCCGGGTCTGATCCACCTCCCCCCACCTGGCAAGAGCTGAGCGCCAGCCATCAACGGGGATGCACACAAAGCGCTGCAGCAACTCAGCGGGACAGTAACATCCCCGGAGAAAAGGAATGGGTGACCCTTCTCTAGAGATGTTGCCTGACCCACTGAGCCACCGCAGCACCACGTGTGCATCCCCGCTGATGACCGGCGCTCGGCCCCCACCGGCACCGAGGGAGCCAATCAACAGCCACTGGACAAGGCGAGTGGCACAGCCGATGGTGCCGGAGCAGAGCCGAGCTGGAGCCCGCACCTCCCCCCCCTCCCCCCCCTCCCCCCCCCTCCCCCCCCCCTCCCCCCCCCGCTCCGCTTGCATGCCCGGGTTGGTGCCCCACAGCCCAGGGCCACCCCTGGACACCTCTGGCTGCCCCGGACAAGGACAGGACACCCAGGAGGGGACGGCCCAGCAGCAACGCAACAGCGCCCAGCAGCGCCGGGGACCCGGGCACAACCCCGACCCATGCAGCAGCACGATCTCGCTCACATACCAAAGCATAAAGCAATAAAAACGATAAAATCATCGTAGCTTTGTATAAAGGAACAATAAATACGCCTAATTCATAGCTTGGAAGCCATATTTTCTTACCTAGAAGAATCAAAGCTGGAAAATACGGATGAAATGAAGGTCTATATGTACACAGCTGCTCTGCTTCCAACAATGTTTATGGTGATTGACCTATGACCTGGGCATGCGCAGTCGGAATACCGAACTCGCTTATTCCCAGGGCATATTGTTTGCTTTGTATTGGGACTTTGGTAAGGTAAGTCCTTTCTGGCCTTCCACATAAAGTACCACCTCTCAAGACGCAGGCCCTGAACCCCAAGGCCCTCTAATTTCTCAATGGTCTGACATTCTTGACACTATTCCCCGATAACCAAGCTACTCCTGACCCGCGATGATCTCAACCCATTACCCGTCTTGCTCAGATGCAAGAATTGATGTGGTCCAGGCCTGAGTTAGCATCTTCATGGTACCCAATGAAGGCCCTGCCTATCCGCCTGCCCTCACATACACCTCTTTCCAACCATCACTCTTGTCTTTTAGCGAATTGATGATCCCAGTCCTTGGCCCCCAACTCCTCAGGCCATTATGTTTGCCCCAAAGCCATTATTCTGATAGTTGGCCCCTGGTTTTATGTCACCAACCCCTTTTAGATGTGCAGTACTTAATAGGCATGACTCTAGTGTTTGCTACTATTGTTGATTGGCTGTACAGAATTTGATAGCTCTTATTTGACATATAGCAAGTTCTTGTTTCATTTCAGAACCACATTGGAATACGTGCTTTAAATTCTTACATTACATCAAAGAATGAGCTTTAAAAAATCTTTATTGGCTCCCAGGTACATACTGAGGTTACAAAAGGCATTAGGGTGATATACGATTTCCTTTTTATTTTCTAATCTCGCTCTATCTAATAGAATGGTATGAATTGTGAAATGCTTTGTGGATATTATAGTGGATATAAGATTTGAGTGGAGAAGGCTGATGGCCAAATGGATGAAGGAGATTTTGTACTGTGTGTTTGTTGTGCATGAGGTAGCTTTATGGATTTGAAGTTCCCATTGCTTTCTGAAATTGTTATAATAGTTACTGGGGTTTCACGGTTTTAAGTACACTTTTAATTTGGAGTTCCCATTTATGTCTGAAATCTTTATTGTAGTTGCTGGAGTTTCATGGTTTTAAGCAGGATTTTATTTAAGTGGGTCTTTTATTGTCACCAGTACTGAGGTACAGTGAATGACTTTGTTTTACATTTTATCTAAATAGATCAGATATGCCATGCATAAATGCAAGTAAGGTTTTCGTTATTCCGGTTTCGAGACATATGACTGTAAAACATTCTCGACTTGATTCTTGACTCTTGACCCCTCCTTCATCTTTACTGACAAGTAGAAGCAAAGATACTAGAGCAAGATCTATGATCTTTGGGTAGAAGCTTTCCAAACTATTCAGCAGGGGGCAGTGTTAACTAGAATTAAGAAACAGTTTTTGTTTTCATTAAGCAGATCAATCCCTTGCTTGCGTGGTCCAGTAGGGAGCAGCATTAATCTACGTGTATTTTCACAGAACACAATTGCCACCTGCAACTCCTCGAGTGGAAAATGGAAAAGAGGTGGAAAATGACTTCTGTGTCTGGTCAGAGAATTTCTGCAACTTGATACCACCCGTTTAAGTTACTGCCATTCGGCAGACTTAGACCTCAAGAGCTCAGCGGGCCAAATCTGCCAACTCTCTCATAGACCCTGTACACAGCTGCTGCACTATTAGTTTTAGATCAGTTGTTGGATTGGTGGCTATTGTTATGGTCCAGCAAAATGGTTAACTCCTTCCCTCCTGCTCACTATAATACTGCCATGCAGCACAGGAACAGGCTCTTTCTGCCCACCATGTCCATACCGGCCAGCAAGCACTCATCCATACTAATGCCATTTAGGTTTAGGTTCATTTTAGTCATGTGTACTAAGGTACTGTTTAAAATTTTGTTTTGCATGCTATCCAATCAGGTCAGATACCACTATACATAAATGCAATCAAGCCAAACTCAAGTACAATGGGTGGAGTGAAGGAGTGCAGATTATAGTTAAAAGAACAAAAGGACACAAAGTGCTGGATAACTCAGCAGAACAGGCAGCATCTCTGGAGAACATGAATTGGTGATGTTTCAGGTCGAGACCTGCAGACTGAAGAAGTGTCTTGATCCAAAACGTCACCTATCCATGTTCTCCAGTCATGCTGCCTTACTGTCCTTTTTTGTGCATTGACCAGCATCTGCAGTTCTTTGTTTCTGTAGAATATAGTTCTCAGCATTACAACAGATCCAGAGACAAATTCTAATGTCCGCAAAGAGGGAGAGGAGAATCAGATTGTACCAACCTTGGGTCTGCAGCCTTCCATGCCGATTGAATTGTCCTCAAATGCTTGTGTTTGGTCTCTTTACGTGTTTCCACTGATTTTCAGTCACAATGGATCTGTGGCTTTGCTCAAGGACAAGAGGGACAATTACAAGCTCTGGCAGACAATTCACTCATTAGGTGCCAAATAGTCAAGCTCTTTCCCAATACCTGAAAGTTCCTAAATAATTTTGTGTGTTACCAATGGAGGAGCATTGCATCCACATTGAGCAACATTGGAACAGAGAAAGAAACCAAGGAGAGATCATGAAAAGCCGCTCTGGGTGGCACAATGGCGCAGCGGTATAGCTGCTGCCTCGCAGTGCAAAAGACCCGGGTTCATTTGGAGTTCCTGGTCTCTATGTGGGGTTTGTACATTCTCCTTGGGACTGCGTGGGTTTTCTCCTGGTGCTCTGATTTCCACCCACATTGCAAACACATGCAGGTTTGTAGGTCAATTGGCTTCTGTAAATTGTCCCAAGTGTGCAGGATATAGAACTGGTGTACATGTGATCGATGGTGGGCCAAAGGGCCTGTTTCCACACTGTATCTCCAAACTACACTAAACCAAAAAAAACAAAAATACTGCAGATGCTGGAAATCTTAAATAAAAAAAGAAAATGCCACAAACAATCAGCGCGTCAGGCAGCATCAATGGAAAGAGAAACAGTTAATATTTTAGGTTCTGGATCCTCCATTGAAACTGGGAAAGAGAAAAAAATAGTTAATATGGGTAGCAGAGAAGCTGGGGGAAGGTGAATAGTGAAATTGACAGATTGGAATCATATTGAATAACATTTTCTGTTTACGTAGTACATTGGAAAGTACAACACAAGAACAGGCCCTTCAGCCCACAATGTCGGCGCTAACCATGATGCCAAGATGAACTAGTCTCATTTACTTGCACATTATTCATATCCCTCTAATACCTGCACATCTATGTGCCTATCCTCTTAAATGGCACAATCATATCTGACTTCACCACCACCCCCTGACTGCACGTACCAGGCACCACCACCTCTGAATAAAATAACTTGCCTCACACATCTATCTATACATAACTAAAGCTCTGATCTCGTGCTCTTCCGGTTTGCACGGTTTTTCTATTTGCACAAAAATGGTACGCGATAATTCTATGTTTTTTTGCCAGCTCACTCACCGTTCTCCTGTGCTGCGAGTGCACCAAGTTTCGTTCCGATCGGTCGTCTAATGTAAAAGTTAGCAAGGTTTAAAAATCATAAAAACCGCACGTGCGCAGATCGATCTCTCCTGCCAGTCAGCGCCTGTGCGGATTGGTCTCTTATCCTGTAACTCCACGGGACGTCCGCCCCTTCCTGCGCCATCGTGTCTTTACTGGAGCTGAGGGGGGCTAGTGGAGGTCTCCAACCGGACACAGTTTTCGGAGGGACCGGAAGCGACCTGGCCCGGCGCGGGAGATGTCGCCAAACGGAAAGCAGTGAATCTGATCCCGGCAGAGGAGAGCATCCAGCGCCCGCTGTGAGTCCCAAACGCACCGCCAACGTAACGCCCGCAGCTCCAGCCCCTTCCCCTCTGGTCCTCCTCTCTGGCTCCTGCCCCCTCCCCCGTGATACCCCGCTCTCCCCCATGGCTCTTCCCCCATCTTTTCTCCGAGCTCTTCCCGCCACCCAAACTAACCTGTTTTTTTTCTTTCCCAGTTCTACTAAAGGGTCCTGACTATCTCTCTCATCACAGATACTGCCTGGCCTGCTAAATGTTTGTGGCATTTTCTCTTCATTTCATCTTCTTGATTTACATTTACTTTGGAATTCATTGCCAGGATTGAAAAAAGGTCTCGACCCGAAACGTCACCCATTCCTTCTCTCCAGAGATGCTGCCTGTCCTGCTAAACTAGTCCAGTATTTAGTGTTTCTCTTCCAGGAATGCCAGCTTGTAAAATGTTTTCATCTGCTCTCCAACAGGACCTGCTTAGTATTTCCAACAATTCCTGTTTTTTATTAAAGGACATGAGATGTTATTTGCATTGTTAAAATGATGATGAACGGAATACACAACACCTCATATTTCGCTTGGGCAGCTTATACCACACCAGTATGAACATTGACTTCTCTAACTTCAAACTCTCCATCCCTCCACCTTCCCAGTTCTTTGACCAGTCTGACCCTGATGACATTTTATCTGACCCTGATTACTTGTCACCTTCTCCTAGCTAACAATGATCTATTCTATATTTCCCTTGAACTATATCTCTTTTGATGTCTCATTTTCACACCTCACCCTTCCTTATCTCTGTGCCTCCCTTTCCCCTGACTTTTAGTCTGATGAAGGGTTTCGACCTGAAACTTCACCCAGTCCTTCTATCCAGAGATGCTGCCTGTCCCGCTGAGTGACTCCAGCATTTTGTGTCTATCTCTAGGATGCCAGAACAGTCCGGCCATCTTATGCTCCGTTCCCACAAGGTCAGTCATGACCAGAGTAGCAATCTATGCTATGGATAAAAAGATTGAGGACCCCAGTATGTACTTTATAAACTGCACAAAATCCAGCAGAGCTTTTCAGTGCATGAGGGTGTGCCCTGATGCTAGAGACACTACCATTTGAATGAGCTATTAAAATGAAGGCCTGCTTGGCCATTCAGGTGCATGTAAAGGAATCCATGGTCCTATTTCAAATAAAGTCAGGTAGCGTTCCACTGGGCATTCGCCAATATTCATTTTTCAACTAACATCACTGAAATGTATTTTCTAATCCCCAATTAATTTCTGTTATAATGTAATAACAAAGGAACTGGTTTATAACAGAGATAGACACAAAATGCTGGAGTAACTCAGTGGGTCTGGCAGCATCTCTGGCAAAAATGGATTGGCGATGTAAGAATGGATAATGCTGGAAATACTAAAGGGCCTGTGCCACTTTCACGACCTAATTCACGACCTTTTTTACTCGTGGACATTTTTCATCAGGCTAGAAAAAAGACCCCGACCTACTTGATGCCACGAGTACCTACGACTAGCATCAGGGCCTGCTACGACCCACCTACAACCTCCTACGACCTCGTGACGACCATGCTACGAGTATGAGTCAAGGGCAAACTCGGCAGAGGTCGTGAATTAGGTCGTAAAAGTGGTATAGGCCCTTTAGCAGGTTAGACAGCATATATAAAGAAAAAAGAGAAAACATTTCAGGGCAATGAATTTCCAATGACAAAATCTCATTGTTCTAGTTCATATGTTCTGGTTCATCTGTATGTTATAAAGAAACACTCTTGATCTGAAGCGTTGCCTGTTTCTCTCTCCACTGGTGCTTACTACCTGTGTGTTGTTGCAGCATTCTCAGCTTTCAATTTCAGCATCTTCAAGCATTTGCCTTTTGATTACAATCAAAATGCACTGCGCTTGTTGCTCCCAAGGTGAGGTGTTCTTTAGAGAACGGGGGTACCCCTCTTCTATCACAGATGAGGCCCTACCCACATGTCTCCTCTGTATCCCATAGTTCTACTCTTGCTCCCCCTCCCCCCCAGTCGCAACAGGGACAGAGTCCCCCTAGTCCTCACCTTTTACTCCATCAGCCGTCACATACAGCACATAATCTTTCGACATTTTCGTCACCTCCAATGGGATCCCACCACTAGGCACATCTTCCCATCTCCACCCCTTTCTGCTTCCCATAGTGACTGTTCCCTCCCTGGTTCGCTCATCCCTTCCCACCCAAACCACTCCCTCTCCTGGAACTTTCCCCTGCAACCGCAGGAGATGCAACACCTGTCCTTACACCTCCCCCCTCAACTACATCCAGGGACCCCATCAGGTGAGGCAGAGGTTCACTTTACCTCCTCCATCCTCATCTACTGTATCTGCTGTTATCAGTGTGAGCTCCTATATTTCGGTGAGACCAAGCGCAGACTGGGCGATCATTTCACTGAATACCTACGCTCAGTCCGTCTTAGAGTCAGAATCATAGAGTGATACACCGTGGAAACAGGCCCTTGGGCCCAACTTGCTCACACTGGCGACATGTCCCAGCTACACTAGTCCCACCTGCCTATATCCCTCCAAACTTGTCCTATCCATGTACCGGTCTAACTGTTTCTTAAATGTTGGGATAGTCCCTGGCTCAACCTCTCCTTATAGCTCAGACCCTCTAGTCTTGACAACATCCTTGCAAATCCTCTCTGTACTCTTTCCAGCTTGACAGTATCTTTCCTATAACATGGTGCCCAGAACACAGCCGTGGCCTACACAATCTCCCATATGGCAAAACATTTTAACTCCCCTTCCCATTCCCACACTGACTTTTCTGACCTCGGCCTCCTCCACTGGCAGAGTGAGGCCACATGCAAATTGAAGGAACAGCACCACATATTTCTCTTGGGCAGCTTACAACCCAACGGTATGAATGTTGATTCCTTTAATTTCAAGTAAACCCTGCATTTCCTCACTACCCCCCCCCACCTTAACCATTCTACTAGTTCCACTGTTCACATCCCTGCATCCTTTCATTATCACTTCTTCCCAGCCAACAATGGACCATATGCATTAGACATAAAAATGCAAGTCTTCTTTGCGTAAAAATGTGTTCGGCTGGCAACCGGAAGGTAGCCGGTTCGAATCCCGCTTGGAGTGCATACTGTCGTTGTGTCCTTGGGCAAGACACTTCACCCACCTTTGCCTGTGTGTGAATGTGTGTGAATGTGTGTGAGTGATTGGTGGTGGTCGGAGGGGCCGTAGGCGCAGATTGGCAGCCACGCTTCCGTCAGTCTGCCCCAGGGCAGCTGTGGCTACAGAAGTAGCTTACCACCACCGAGTGTGACTGAGGAGTGAATGAATAATGCGATGTAAAGCGCCTTGAGTATTAGAAAGGCGCTATATAAATCCCATCCATTATTATTATTATTATTAAAAATGAGAGGTAGAGAAGCAGAGCCCTTTAACAAAGTGTTTCAGAACATAAGGCCCACGCAGCTGAAGAAATGGCTGGGCACGTGATATTTGTAGTGTGGTTATTGCTTTAAGTCAGTCACCCTTTAAGAACTGGGTCATATCACTAAATGCACCCTGGTCTGCAATAATGTTTACAGAACTTTCTAGAGACAATCTGTGAATAAACCTTGGCTAAAGTTGGGTATTATTTGAGCACGTTGTTTCCACCGTGTATCGACTTGCACACTCTGCAGGTTAAGAACTAAATCAACACACATTTACTGCCAATGAGGATGATGTGTTTAAGGATCCCAGTCATTAAAAATGATTAAGTCGTCTAGGTTGACCACATGACTGTATTGCAAGAGTGAATCTGAGAAGCTCATGATTAATTGGAGCAAGTCTGAGGTGCAGACTTGAGAATGTGGGAACAAAATTAGTGCCTACTGAAACTCTTTGTGTATAAAAAGGTAAGCCTAGTAACTGCCAAAGTGGGAGACAAGACAAAATGGCAGTCCACTCCCAGACCATGATGTGAGAAATCTCAGTAGTTATTAAAAATATAGGACTCAGTTACACATTAAAGATGAGAGTCAACGCAAAATGGTGGAGGAAATCAACAGGACAGGCAACATCTCTGGAGAGAAGGAATGGGCGACGTTTCAGGTCGAGACCTTGAAGAAGGGTCTCGACTCGAAACATCATCCATTCCTTCTCTCCAGAGATGCTGCCTGTCCTGTTGAGTTCCTCCAGCACTTTGTGTCTATCTTCGGTTTAAACCAGCATCTGCAGCTCTCCCCCCCCACCCCCCATCAGTCTGAAGAAGGGTTTCGGCCCGAAACGTCGTCTATTTCCTTCGCTCCATAGATGCTGCTGCACCCGCTGAGTTTCTCCAGCATTTTTGTGTACCTTCCTACACAATCTGTGCGAGAGTGCCTGAAACAAGGGCATATGCTAATACAAGAAGATAATGCTGATGGTCGGAACAGGCCCAGATACCTATGTGACTTTAGCAAACATGTTTACAACCCATTGATTGATCAGCCATTGTCCCATTTGGGAGTGGGGACACGAGAGACTGATGAAATGTCACATTTAAATTCATTACCCTCAGTTCTTTGACTGCTCTTGAGTGCTCCAATTAGAATTTGGTATGTGAAGGGTTAACATCAATTTGGTGATTCTGGGCACAATCTCGATATTCTGCTGACCCCAGCTTATACAAAGGGCAGGCTGCAGCTGGGAATTAGGTTTCAAGCCCAGGGGCAGGACATGTGTAGACAGACAGAGAAAACAATGCAGGCCTTGTAATTCATTTTTTTCATTAATCATTAGAGACCCACTGTCGCTAAAAATAACACAGCAGAATTTTCAGTTTATTCTGACCAACACTGTTAACCCTATCAATTCCATCAGAGTAACCCATACCAAGCCCTTCTTTGCCTGCAATCCTACCAGTTAAGCAACACCTTGTTTCAAATTTCCTATCCTTGTTTTCAAATGCCTTACTGACATCACCTCTCACTTTTCTTTGTGACCTTTTCCAGCCATATAATTTGCCAATATATCTCTGCAGACAGACACAAAATACTGGAGTAACTCAGCAGGACAGCTTCTGGAGAGAAGGAATGGGTGACATTTCGGGTTGAGCCCCTTCTTCAGACTGCGAGTCAGGAGAGAGGGAAATTGGAGATGTGGAACGGTACAAAGAGAACGTAAGGTGTGAAAAGGACAGATCAAAGTAGACATTATCAAGGAAATATAGAATGATTCATTGTTGGCTGAGGGGAAGCTGACAACGAGGCATACAATCAGTAAAATTAATCAGGAGGACAGTGAAACTAGTCGAGAACTACGGTGGGGGAGGGACGGATAGAGAGGGGATGCAAGGGTTACTTGAGGTTAGAAAAATCAATATTCATATCACTGGATTGTAAGCAAAATATTTCCCTCTTTCTCTGCAGTCACAGGTGGAACATACAAACCCCGTACAGACAGCACTCGTATCAGGATCGAACCTGGGACGCTGGTGCTGTAAGGTAGTTGCTCCACCATTGCGCACTATGCCACCCGGGTAGGTGATTGAGTCAGGACCCTTCTTCAGACTTTTTACCTATCCAAATATTATATTAGCTACCTACCTGAATACCATATTCTGTGGCTTAGTGCCAAATGTTATTTAATAAATCTCTTGTGGATCACCTTGGGGTGTTTTACTATAATGGTGGTTATTACTGTTGAAACTTTTGATTTATCATTCTGCAGTTGCAATTTGTTCTCCAGTGCTAAGTCCAATGGCCAATGTTTCCATGAATGAAGGGAGCCAAAGTGGGGTCCATCCAGTGTTTTTTTACAGTCATCTAAGCAAATCCACTTTCCAGCAGAAATCACAGGAATGTGCACCTCTATTTTACTATCGACAACATGCCTGAGATCATTACTTTTGAAGCATCTGTTGGATGATTGGAAACATAACAACTAATCTGTGTGTAAGAAGGTCCCATAAATAACTCAGTGATCATCAGATATTCTTTTTTTTGTAAAATTGCATTAGGGTTAAATATTGGCCACAATATCTGGAAAAAAATCTCACCTCATCATCAACATTTATTAATCATGAAAATGCAGAAGCATTGTCATCGACCTACAAAGTGCAATAGGCTATAGATTGATCTCTACAGCTTTCAGGGTGTCAAACATAGGTCCTACATTCCAAAAAAAAGTGGATAGAAAACAGAACTGCAGGTGCTAGTTTATGCCAAAGAAAGAAACAAAGTGCTGGAGTAACTCAGCAGCTCAGGCAACTTCTCTGGAGAAAATGATGGGTGACGTTTCAGGTTGGGAGCCTCCTGAAGAAGTCTGAATAAAGGCCCCAACCAGAGATGTCACCTATTCCTTTCCACCAGAGATGCTACCTGAGTTACTCCAATATTTTGGGTCTATCTTCAGAATAAACCAGCATCTGCAGTTCCTTCCTACAGTCTCATTATTAACCTCTCTTATACAATGACAGACCCAAGCCAACCAGTACAATACATCTGCATCCAAAGATGAATCTGAACCAAAATCCTTCACAATAATTCCCATCACTAGTACCGTGGAACTCTGCGTTCTCCCATTATAGGGAGTTTGGTCTCTTTACCATACTCCCTATAAACACATTATTCTGTGGTCAAATTCTGCTATAACTCCATTTACAAGTTTGCATCTCTGGAGTAAAAGGATGGGTAACGTTTTGGGTTGGGACCCTACTGACCAAAAACATCACTCATCCTTTTTCTCCAGAGATGCTGCCTGACCAGCTGAGTTAGTTCAGCACTTTGTGTCTATCTTTGCAGGCTGTTCAGTCTGATCTCAGTAGTATAAGAAGCACCGTAGTCAATTATAAAGACCTTTGCTAAAAGTTCCACTTAAGAGGTAAATGTGCAAAAGTAAAGCACATGGGGTTGAGGACAAGATACTTGCATTCATTGAAAACCGGTTAACAAGCAGGAAGAATAAAGTAGGAATAAATGAGTTGTTTTAAGGGTGGCAGGCAGTGAATAGTGGAGTTACAGAGGGATCATACCTGGGTCCCGGTGAATCACTACATGTCTCAATCGTTTCTGTGAGGAACAAAATGCAATATTTCTAAGTTTTCCAATTGCATGAAACTGGGTGGAATCATAGTTTTACAGAAACATAGAAAATAGTTGCAGGAAGAGGCCATTTGGCCCTACGAGCCAGCACCGCCATTCACTGTGATCATGGCTGATCATCCACAATTACTAATCCGTGCCTGCCTTCTCCCCATATCCCTTGATTCTGCTAGCCTCTAGAGCTCTATCTAACTTTCTTTTAAATTCACCCAGTGAATTGGCCTCTACTGCCTTCTGTGGCAGAGAATTCCACAAATTCACAATTCTCTGGGTGAAAAAGTTTTTCTCACCTCAGTTTTAAATGCCCCCGCCCCTTTATTCTTAGACTGTGGCCCCTGGTTCTGGACTCCCCCAACATTGGGAACATTTTTCCTCCATTTAGCTTGTCCAGTCCTTTTATAATTTTATATGCTTCTATAAGATTTCTTCTCATCCTTCTAAATTCCAGTGTACACAAGCCCAGTCTTTCCAATCTTTCCTCATTTGACAGTCCCGCCATCCCGGGGATTAACCTCGTGAACCTACGCTGCACTGTCTCAATAGCAAGGATGCCCTTCCTCAAATTAGGAGACCAGAACTGCACACAATACTCCAGATGTGGTCTCACAAGGGCCCTGTACAACTGCAGGACCTCTTTTCTCCTATACTCAAATCCTCTCGTTATGAAGGCCAACATGCTTTCTTCACTGCCTGCTGTACCTGCATGTTTACTTTCAGTGACTGGTGTACAAGGACACCCAGGTCTCGTTGCACTTCCCTTTTTCCTAATCAGACACAATTGAGATTCAATTCAATTCAACTTTATTGTCATTGCACAAATACAAGTATAGGTACAACGAAATGCAGTTTAGCGTCTGGTCATAGTCATAGTGCAAGATAGTAGAAGTAAAAATATAAATACAAAGTTGGCATACAATAAAAGTTAAAAACAAAATACTGGTTAACAATGTGTGGATTGTGGATGTATTAAAACTGATACATAAGCAGATAACTGTATACAAGTGGGAGAGTCTAAGGATGGCTAGCGTCGGGACTCCGAGTTCAGCAGTGTAATGGTGTTGTTGAAAAAGCTGTTCCTCAGCCTGCTTGTGCGAGACCTGAGGCTCCTGTACCGCCTCCCTGATGGGAGGAGGGCAAACAGTCCATGGTTAGGGTGAGAGAGGTCCTTGATGATTTTCCCGGCCCGTCTCAGACACCGTTTTCGGTGGAGGACATCCATGGCAGGGAGCGGGGCACCGATGATGAGCTGAGCGGTTTTCACCACCCGTTGCAGTGCCTTCCTGTTAGCTGCGGTGCAACTGCTGTACCATACCGTGAGGTGGTCAGGATGCTTTCGATGGTACAGCGGTAAAAGTTGGAGAGGATCTGGGGGGACAGGTGAGCTTTCTTGAGCCTCCTCAGAAAGTAAAGGCGCTGCTGCGCCTTTTTGATCAATTTGGTGGTATTGAGGGACCAGGACAGATCCTCTGAGATGTGTACCCCGAGGAATTTGTAGTTGGAGACGCGCTCCACCTCAGTCCCGTTTATGTGGATGGGGGTATGTCTGCCCCCTCTGTTCTTCCTGAAGTCAACAATTATTTATTTCGTCTTCTTAGAGTTGAGGACGAGGTTATTATTGGCACACCAGGCTGCCAGGTTCTGGACCTCCTCCCTATAGGCTGATTTGTTGTTGTCGCTGATCAGTCCTACCACCGTGGTGTCATCGGCAAATTTTATGATGGCGTTGGAGCCATACTTAGGGATGCAGTCATGGGTGAAGAGGGAGTAAAGGAGAGGGCTGAGCACACAGCCCTGTGGCACGCCGGTGTTCAGTGTTAGAGTGGAGGAGGTGAGGTTGTTGATCCTAACAGACTGTGGTCTGTTGGTGAGGAAATCCAGTGTCCAATTGCAGAGGGAGGTGGTGATGCCAAGTCCGCTGAGTTTGGTGATCAAGCTGGCGGGGATGACAGTATTAAATGCGGAGCTGAAGTTGAAGAAGAACAACCTGATGTAGGAGTTGTTGTTGTCCAGGTGGGTCAGGGCAGAGTGTAGGGCCGCAGATATGGCGTCCTCTGTAGACCTGTTGGTCCGGTAGGCAAACTGGTGGGGGTCCAGTGTGGGGGGGAGGTTGGCTTTGAGGTGAGCCAAGATCAGCCGCTCAAAGCAGATAATCAAAGAGATAATAATTTCCCTCCGTTTTCTTGCCGCCAAAGTGGATAACATCACATTTATCTACATTATACTGCATCTGCCACGCATCTGTCCACTCACTCAACCTGTCCAAGTCACCCTGCAACCTCCTCGCATCCTCTTTGCAGTTCACACTGCCACCCACCTTTGTGTCATCTGCAAATTTGCTAGTGTTACTTTTAATCACATCATCTAAATCATTGTTATATATTGTAAATAGTTGTGGCCCCAGCACCGAGCCTCACGACACTTCAATTGCCACCACCTGCCATTCTGACAGGGACCTGTTTATTCCTACTCTTTGTTTCAAGTCTGCCAACCAATTCTCTATCCATGTCAATACCCTACCCCCATTACCATGTGCTCTAATTTTGCCCACTAATCTGCTGTGTGGGACTTTATCAAAGGCTTCTGAAAATCCAGATACACTACGTCCACTGGCTCTCCTTCATCCATTTCACTTGTCACATCCTCGAAAAATTCCAGAAGATTAGTCAAGCAGGATTTCCCCTTCATAAATCCATGCTGACTTGGACCAATCTTTTTACTGCTATCCAAAAGCGCCGTTATTACTTCTTTAATAATTGACTCCATTATCTTCACCATCACTGATGTCAGGCTAACTGGTCAATAATCCCCCTGTTTTCTCTCTTGCTCCTTTCTTGAAAAGTGGGATAATATTAGGTACCCTCCAATCCACAGACTGATCCTGAATCTACAGAACATTGGAAAATGATTACCAATGCATCCACGATTTCAACCTGTATTGCCTTTTTTGTTACCTTTTGTTGTCCTTTGAAAGTTTCCCAATCCTCTGGTTTCCCACTAGTCTTTGTTATGTTATACACCTTTTCTTTTAGTTATCTTCCATCCCTAACTCCCCTTGTCAGCCACGGTTGCCACTTACTTTCTTCCTCTTTGGAATGAAATGATCCTGCATCTTCTGGATTATGTTCAGAAATTCCTGCCATTGTTGTTCCACTGTCATTTCTGCTAGGATCTTTTTGCAGTCAGCTCCAGTCACCTTGGCCAGCTCCTCTCTCATGCCTTCATAGTCCCCTTTGTTCAACTGCAACACTGACACTTCTGATTTAACCTTCTCCCTCTCAAATTGCAGATTAAAGTTATCATATTATGGTCACTATCCCCTAGTAGTTCCTTTACCTTGAGTTTCCTTATTAAATCTGGTTCATTAGACAACAGTAAATCTAGAATTGCCTTCTCTCTGGTAGACTCCAGTACAAGCTGCTCTAAGAATCCATCTCGGAGGCACTCTACAAACTCCCTTTCGTGTGGTCCAGACCAACCTGATTTCCCCAGTCTACCTGCATATTGAAATCTCCCATAACCTCAGTGGCATTATGGAAAATACAAAGAGGATTCTAGGCTATGTAGGGAAGTTGAATGAATGGTCAAATATATGGTAGATTTGGCATATAATGGATTTGGGTATAGTTTAGCATTTTGATTGGGAAAACACAAGGGCAAATCATTTTTCAGAGATAATAGATTGGGAAATGATGATATACTAAGGGATCTAGATATATCTCGCAACAGTCAATGGAAGCAAACATGAAGGTGTAGCTAACAGTTACAAAGGTAAATGGGATGTTGGACTTTATTTCAAGAGGTTTTGGGTAAATGAGCAAGGATATCTTCTGATCATTATGTAGTACCTGGTGGGGCCACACCTGGAATATTGTGTGCAATTCTGACCTCCTGACCTAAGAAAATATATACTTGTCTTAGAAGGAATGCAGCAAAGGTTCATACTACTGATTCCTGTAATGATGGTTGTCTTATGCGGAAATATTGGATCGACTAGACCCATATTCACTCGAATTTAAAAGAACAAAGAGAACTCGTTGAAATGTCCAAAATGCCAATAGGTTTGATACATACAGAACATTTCCTCTACGTAGGCGGTTTGGAACCACGGGTCCAGGATATGGGTTAAGATTTTTATGTGAAGAATCTGTTTCACTCAGAGGGTGGTGAATTGGTGGAATTCTATAGCACAGAAACCGCTGGAGGCTAAGTCGATGAATATATTTAAGAAGGAAATAGACTTCTAAACACAAAAGGCAAGAAGCATTTTGAGGAGAGATCTGCTCTCTGCTCCAACATTTTGTTGCCTATTTAGAGATAGAATCACCATGATCATGTCGAACAGTAGAGCAGGCTTGAAAGGCTGAATGGCTTAATTCTTCTCCTAATTTTCTGTTTCATCATGGAAAGTTTAACATTACCCAGAGAGGGCAACTTAAATATGATTCCTCCACAAGGGTGGTTCTGAGTATCAACCAAGATCTTGAGAGTGTTGGACTCATGATTCCCTGGTCGAGAAGGAAGAGTGCAGCTGACATGAAAAGATCTAACTAATGTAATCTATTCCGAATCTCTTACTCTTCCCAATGACTGAATCAAAGGAAAGGTAGAGATAGGAACAGCTTGTTGGCTGTTGGAGTTAAACAACGTGGAAACAGCCCCTTCGGCCCAACATGCCCACGCCGACCAACATGCCCCATCTACACCAGTCACACCTGCCTGCTTTTGTACCATATCCCTCTATATCTATCCTATCCATGTACCTGTCCAAATTTTTCTTAAATGTCGTGATAGTACCTGCCTCAACTATCTCCTCCGGCAGCTTATTCCATACACCCACCACCCTTTGTGTAAAAATGTTACCCCTCAGGTTCCTATTAAATCTTTCCCCCCTCACCTTAAACCTATGTCCTCTGGTTCTCTTTTCCCATATTCTGTGTATTTACCTGATCTATTCCTCACATGATTTTGTACACATCTATAAGATCAACCCTCATCCTCCTGTGCTCCAAGGAATTGAGTTGCAACCTACTCAACCTCTCCCTAGAGCTCAGTCCCTCGAGTCCTGGCAACATCCTGGTAAATCTTCGAACCCTTTCGAGCTTGACAACATTTTTGCTAGAACGTGGTGACCAAAACTGAACATAATGCTCTAAATGTGGCCTCACCGATGACTTATATAACTGTAACATGACCTCCCAATTTCTATACTCATTCTGAGCCCTTCAACTAGAAAGCACAATCTTTGTGTATTTTAGGGATTCGGCCCATCTCCGCTAAAGACCAACGACTTTGAAATGTGGTGACAATGGTAAAGTTTGATATCCAGTAAATAATTGTCAGATAGCTAAGGTTCCAGAAACAGCAATGTGATCATGACCAGACATCTATGATAAGTGAAGTTGTTTAAGACATAAATATTGACTAGGATAACAGGGAAAAGATTTTTGCTGCTATCAGAATAATTCCATGGGATCACTCATGACCAGGTGAGAGGATAAATAAAACCTCAGTTTCTCATCTGAAAGACAGCATCTCTGACGGTACATTAGCCACGGAGATCCAGCCTCGATTTTGTGCTCAAGTTTCCAGAGTGGAATTGAACAAACAGCTTCTTAACTGAGAGTTGTAAGAGCTGCCACTGAGCCAGGTCTGCATTTCTCTTGGTAACTAACAACTATAATTGTGCTGGTGGGTCCACTTAGAAATGAATAGGATGTTGCCATTTCTTTACCTTCACTTTTTAGATTGGGAATCTATGCATCTGTTTGATTCAGGCCTGGAGGGGTTGGCAGCAATTAAAAGAAACAGCTGGAGCAAAGTTGGCCTTTGATGTTGATTTTTCTTAGCTGCCTAAATAGCTCCACTTTATTGTTTATCCCTTTTTTTCCCTCTCTCTCTCTCTGTCTCTCTATCTCTCTCTCTCTCTCTCTCTCTCATGACTGTGTGTAAATGACGGAGCATGGTTGAAATGCCTGTTCTTCTATAAGTAATTAACAGCAAGCCATTCACTCTTGAGGGTTGATCCTGTGCTCCCATGGCATTCAGACAGCTTGAAGGGCAATATTTGCAGAGCATGAATTTGTGTCGATTCCATACCAAAGACAAGGTGCAGAGAAGACTAAAATATATTTTATTCCTAACCTCTCTTTCCTGCCAGCAGTAGTAACTAAGAATAAAGTCTGCCCTTTGGCCCTGACTTTGTTTGATGTAGTTGGATTTCCCGTGCATGTGAACTAAAATCTCCATCCTTCAAATGACCACAATGACATTGCTCTTTTGCAATGTGCACGTTTGGCCTCTTGCGCAACTCCATTTTCTATTTTCCAATATGATACGATACGATGCAATAGAACTTAATTTATCCCAGGAGGAAAATTGGTCAAATATTAGTAGTTAGCAATCAGCAATATTAGCAGTTCCTCTCTCTACCACCAAAGCAAAAGCTCCAAAATTATTCCTCAATGTCCCTGTTGTCTCTTTCTCTTTTCTAAAACAATCTTCATTGTTGTTTAATAATGCCACATCAATATAGAGTCAAGGTTTGTTGGCTGATAGAGTCATACAGGCCCTTCGGCCCAATTTGCCCACACCGACCAACATGTCCCATCTACAGTAGTCCTACCTGCCGGCCCATATCCCTCTAAACCTGTCCTATCCATGTACCTGTCTAATGGTTTTTTAAACATTGCAATAGTCCCTGCCTCAACTACCTCCTCTGGTAGCTTGTTCCATACACCCACCGCCCATTGTGTGAAAAAGTTACTCCTCAGATTCTTGATAAATCATTCCCCCTTCACCTTAAACTTCCGTCAGCTGGTTCTCCATTCCCCTACTCTGGGCAAGATACTCTGTGTGTCTTCCTGATAGATTCCTCTCATGATTTTATACACCTCTATCAGATCATCCCTCATCCTCCTGCGCTCCACGGAATAGAGTCCCAGCATACGCAACCCCTCCCTATAGTTCAGACCCTCGAGTCCTGGTAACAAGCTCGTAAATCATCTCTGTATCCTTTTACACTTCATGTCATCGTTCCAATAACATGGTGCCCAGAACTAAACACAATACACTACTTGCAGCCTCTCACCATTATCTTATAACTGTATTATTTCAGTGCAATGATTATTTCATTGTAGGTACGTTGAACGTGGAAGTTTTTCGAAGTGGTTTCATACTTTTCCTGAAATGAATGCCCAGTCTAGCCACAGAAGATTATGAATATTCTTCGGGTTTTAACTTGAGCTGTGAATCAGGAATTTCCTTGGAGGATTTAACGCTATAGTCATGGATTACCTGTATTTATTGCATTGCACATTGTCCACCACCTGGACTTATTGCATACTTTGGAACTTTTTCACAACTGGTACCATTGAGCATTGCATAAATAGAGTATGTACTTGTCTGTCTGGCACCAGCATGTGAGTGGGTTGTATGGTGCTTTGGTCTCAAACACTGATCAGCCACTTCACAGTGAGGGCAAAGTCTCTTCTTCCATTTCAAAAGGATTCATTTTCGGCTTCATTTTCTGAATGAGACTGCACAATCCCACGGTCAACTATGATCATAACAGTGGCGCAGCAGTAGAGTTGCTGCTTTTCAGACCCGTGTTCGATCCTGATGATGTCTGTCTGTACGGAGTTTGTACATTCTCTCTGTGACCACATGCGGTTTTCTCCGGGCGCTCCGGTATCCTCCCATACTCCAATGATGAACAGGTTTGTAGGTTAATTGGCTTGGTAAAATTGTAAATTGCCCTTAGCGTGTGTCGGATAGTGTTAGTGTGCGGGGATCGCTGGTCGGCGCGGACTCATTGGGCCGAAGGGCCTGTTTCCGTGATCTACCTCTCAACTAAACTTAACTAACTTTTGGTCCCCCCTCAGCCTTCTAAACTCCAGCGAGTAGAAGCCCAGTGCCGCCAAACGCTCATCATATGTCCTGCCCCTCCACTCTTCTAGCTTTCTTTTCCCCCACTGCTGCAATCAGTCAACCAAAAGGTCCCGACCCAAAATGATACGTATCCATGTTCTCGTGGGATGCTGCCTCATCCGCTGAGTTTCTCCAGCTTTTTGTACCTTTCCTCAATACTGCTTAGCAAGACTACTGCTTGCCCTTTTTTCAGTCTTCAGCACACTCATTGAGTCATCTGACACTGGTGGAATAACAGGAAGTTTACACAATCTTTATTCAAGGAGATCAGTCGGGACACATCAGGTAATTAAAGGTCAGTGACTCAAACATCAATGGTTGGGAAATTACCGTAAAAAAAATATGTGGAATAGGATTAATCCACACTTGGAGAGATTAACCACAGTTTTGTTAAGGGGACACCCAATCTGATTAATTTGATTGAAAATTTTAAAGATGTAACAATGGGGATAGTGTGCTTGATGTAATCGACATGGATTGGGGTAATGCCTCTGGCAACGTCTAACATGGGAGACTGGTGTAAAAGGTAAGAATCCTTGCAATGCAGGACAATTTCGAAAATTGAATCTGAAAATAACTTGGTGATCGGAGGCAGGGGGAAATGGTTAAGGGTTATTTTTGCAATTGAACGCCTGTCGGCAGTGGTGAACTACAGGGAACTGCGTTACGACCTGCGTGCGGATAGCGTATACAAAGTAATTTGGGTGTGAATGTAGGAGGAATGATTAGTAAATTTGCAGATTACTTGAAAGTTGGTTGTGTGCTGATAGTGAGGAAGATAATCTTCAACCACAGAATGATAATGATGGGTTGATAAAATGGACAGTGCAGTGTCGAATGGAAGGGTCAGCTGAAAATGTGAGGTGATACTTTTTGGGAGGACACAAAAGAGTAAGACATCCGCGATGAATGGCAGGGCCCTGGGGAGTACCGAGGAACAGAGAGACTTTGGTTTACATTGAAAGATCCCTGAAGATAGCAGCACAGATAGATAAGGTCACTAAACAGCTTTCATTGTCCGGGGCATAGAATATAAGAGCAAGGTTATAGTTCAATTATATAAAACATTAGTTAGGAGTACTCTGCTGAGTTCTGGTCACTCCACTATAGGAAATAAATTATTTGAATGAAGGGGGGATTCACCAGAACATTGGCTGGGATGAGAGTGTTTCAGTTATGTGGAGAGATTGAACAATTGTTTTCCTTGGAGCAGAGAAAGCTGAGGTGGGACCTGATTGAGGAATAGTCAGAGGGTGGTGAATCTGTGGAATTCATTGCCACAGATACAGGCGGCACAGTGGTAGAGTTGCCTTACAGCGCCAGACACCTGAGTTTGATCCTTACTATGGGTACGGTCTGTACGGAGTTTGTACATTCTCCATGTGACCATGTGGGTTTTCTCCGAGTGTTCTGATTTATTCCCACACTCCAAAGATGTGCAGGTTTGTAGGTTAATTGGCTTTGGTAAAATAATTGTAAAGTGTCCCTAGTGTGTAGGTCAGTGCTAATGTACCAGGTAATCGCTGGTTGGTGCCGACTCTGTGGGCCGAAGGGCCTCTTTCTGCATTCTATCTCTAAAGTCTAAAGTAAAGTCTAAAGACAGTTGTGGAGGCTTAGTAATTTGAGTATTTTTAAAGCAGAGATTGACAGATTCTTGATTAGGAAGGGTGTCAAAGGGAGAAGGCAGGAGAATGGGGTTGCGGGGGAACGATAGATCAGTGATGATTGAAAGTGCGGAGTAGATTCGAAGGGCTGAATGGCCTAATTCTGCTCCCGTGACTCATGAATGTCTGAACTAATGAATAGAAAATCACAGGGTAGATAAAATGGTAGTAAATGAGAAGTTTTCCCTCTTAGTAAAGATATACGTAAGCAAAAGGCATAAGTGGTAGGTGTTATGGAGAGAATCCGGGCAAGATTGTTTTCATCCAGAGGATGGATGGAACACACTAGATGAGAAGTTAATGAAGACAGGTACTTTCACAAGCCTTGAATATTTAGACCAGCACTTGAAACACCATGGCATAGAAAATTAAGGTTGAGTACTGGAAAATGTGATTAGCATTGATCAGCACGTGATCTAGCATGGCCACAATGGTTATGTGTGGTATTATACTGCGCAGCACAGAGGAGAGATATTTTGTGGTCAGTGACACACTTCCTGCAGCTACAAAGTATTGCTGCTATCCTCAAGGCATGTGTCAGGAATGCAACTTGCCTGATAAATGCATTTTTCATAACATATTAATCTTGCCACCATACAGAGCAATAAGCTTCATAATGGGGATAAAACCCCAGCACCAACCAAAACATCCACTCCCTACTCCACAAATGGACAGTGGTTGCAGTATGTTCCATTTACACTCCCTCAGTACTGCCCCTTCACAGTGAGACACTCCCTCAGTACTGGCCCTCCGACAGTATGAAGATTACTTCCCATTGCTTTCTTGATTGGAAGTACGTGTTGACCTTACTATCATAGCCACCTTCTCTGTATGAAGTAAAGCAGGGCTGCCAACTCTCACGCTTTGAGCGTGAGAATCACGCCCTCAAGCAAATTCTCACGCCCTCACGCTGATCAGAAATTTCTCACGCTCTGTGGTGAGAAATTCCGTGATCAACGAAAATGTCAAAACTCGGATAAACTGCATGGTCCGCGGGTGTTGGAGAGCCGGGGCTGAAGGAGGGATGGGAGCAGAACCAGCGGCGGGAACAGATGCGGGGAGCCGGGACTGGTGAGTGTTTGCCGGGGCTGCGAGTCGCTCGCTGCAGCTCTGGCCATGGAGCACTCCGGACAGTGCAAGTCCTGGGCGTCGGAGGCGTCGGAAGCGTTGTGCCGCTGCCGCTGCCGCTAGAGTCTCTGTGCCGAAGGGACAGACTCTCAAAGGCGGAGGCGGAGAGAGAGGGGAAGGAAACAGGGAGACAGTGGGGAGAGAGAGAGAGGGGTGAGAGGAGAGAGAGGGGAGAGACAGAGGGGGAGTGGAGAGAGAGAAGAGGGGGAGGGGAGAGAGAGGGAGAGAGGGAAGAGGAAGAAAGAGGGAAGAGAGAGGGGTGGAGAGGGAGGAGAGGGTTGGAGAGAATGGGAGAGAGAAGGGAAGAGAGAGGGGTGGTAAAAGAGGGAGAGAGGGGGGGAAAAAGAGAAACGGGGGAAAGAGAGAGATAGGGGGGCAAAGAAAAAGAGGAGATAGAGACAGAGGAGAAGAGAGAGGGGAGGAGAGGGCAAGGGGAAAGAGTGGAGGTGGGAGGGAGAAATGGGGGGGAGAGGAGGAGAGAGAGAGGGGAAGAGAGAGAGGTGAGAGGGGAGAGTGTGGAGAGGGAGAGAGAGGGGGAGATAGAGAGGGAGGGAGAAAGAGAGGTTGGGGGGAAGCGAGGGGGAGAGAGAGGAGAGAGAGAGAGGGGGGGGAGAGAGTTGGGGAAAGAGGGGAGAGATAGGGGAAAGAGAGGGGAGAGAGAGGGGGGAGAGAGAGGAGAGAGGGGACAAGAGAGAGGGGGAAGAGTAAGGTGGGAGGAGGAGGGGGGAAAGAGAGGGGAGAGAGGGGGAGAGCGAGAGAGGGGGGAGAGAGAAGAGCGGGAAGGGGAGAGAGTGAGAGGGGGAGACAGGGGAGAGAGAGGGGGTGAGAGGAGAGACAGAGAGGGAGAGAGGAGAGAGAGAGAGAGAGAGGGGAAAGAGAGGGGGAGGGGAGAGATAGAGGGGGAGAGAGAAAGGGGGGTTGAGAGGAGAGAGAGCGGAAGAGAGAGGGGAGAGAGAGAGACTCTCTGTGCCGAATTCGCCCAGGTGACCGGCATGGATCAGGCTGTGGCTCGGTGCATCCTGAAGGACAACCAGTGGCTGCTGGAAGTAAGTACCAAGCACTGGGTAGAAACGGTGGAAGGTGGTGGACTTCAAATAGGGGTGGTTGGTGAAAGCATCCTGCTTGCCGGCTAGATTTTCACTTACTGTAACTGCAGGAAAAATGTTCCCGATGTTGGGGGCGTTCAGAACCAGGGGTCACAGTTTAAGAATAAAGGGGGGTGGGGGTAGTTAGGACTGAGATGAGGACAAACTTTCTTCACGTAGAGAGTTGTGAATCTGTGGAATTCTCTGCCATAGAAGGCAGTGCAGGCCAATTCACTGGATGTTTTCAAGAGAGAGTTACATTTAGTTCTTGGGGCTAACGACGTCAAGGGATATGGGGAAAAACAGGAAAGAGCTACTGATTTTAGATGAATAGCCATGATCATATTAAATGGCAGTGCAGGCTCGAAGGGCGGATGGCCTATTCCTGCACCTATTTTCTATGTTTCTATGCTTGAGTATATGGCAATAAAACTCGACCACTTTATTTTGAAGCATTCATGCATGGTGGAGGTATAATGTAGTCATAGAGTGAGACAGTGTGAAAACAGGCCCTTCGGCGCAACTTGCCCACACCCGCCAACATGTCCCAGCTACACTACCTGCTTTTGGTCCATACCTCCAAACCTATCCTATCCATGTATCAGTCTAACTTTTTCTTAAATGTTGGGATGGTCCCTGCCTCAACTACCTCCTCTGGCAGCTTGTTCCATACACCCATCACCCTTTGTGTGGCTAAAGTTACCCCTTAAAAAGTTACCTCTTAAAAACACTTCATATAAAAAACATTGAAATCATACTTCTACAGTGCACTAAAACATGATTTAATACATCAAATTTCAAAAGGTTCCTACCCTGGGAGGGGGGACACCCTTCTTCCACACCCTCTCCCCACTCAGTTGCTCCACTCCCTCACCGGGTACCCCCAAGGCCAGTGATCAGTGATCGTTCAGCCTCCCCCTTTCAAAAATGCTTCAATCCAATTTAAAGCATATATATTGCATTCAAGTGTAAGTTAAAAGACTCGCTACAGTATGCACCATATTGCACAATTTCAAGCTGAAAAATGCAAATGGTCCATACCAATGGGAGGGAGCCCATTGGCAACCCCCCCCCCACCCGGTCGCGATGCTCCCTCGGGCTTGGTCATCCTTTTTATTTAGGTGGAAAATATCCTTCACTTTGTAATAGCGTTTTAAATAGATGCTAACTGCACCTTGGTTATGTGTGGTATACCCTCCCTCCCGGACACTCCTTCCCCCAGTAAAATTGCACTACTGCTACTGTTTGTACATATATATATTTTATTGCTCATTATTCTATGTTCGCTCTTCTGGGTGAGATGCTAACTGTTGTCTCTGTACTGTACACTGCACAATGACAATAAAGATTGAATCTGAATCTGAATCTGAATATCATCGTACAGAAGGATTTGGTTTAAATCATTCTGCATCCAGTTATCCAGTTCTGCACAGCTGTAGAAGAATCTCTCTGTTACAAGTAGCTCAATGAAACTGGTCTTGCCCTCAACTCTAAGAATAAATTTCTGATCCTTTGGGGGGTTAATCTGCTTGCAGCTCTTCCCAGATCCTGTGAGGAGGCAACCATTCCCAAGGGAATATGAAGTCCGCCCTTTGCCCCGTGGGTTCGGAGCTGTGTTTACACAGCTGAAATGTTGCTCATTCAGCTGGCTGTCAAATGGTCTATTGTTTCCCTGTGTTGGACAGAGGTTGAAGTGCTATTGGCCTTGATTCAGTGTAATTTTATCAGTCACATTGCTCCACATTGTCAGGTTTTGGGCAGTGTAACAGAGTGTAGATTGATTTGCTCATATGTTTTTCTAAAGGCTAATCTGACTACAGCATTAGAGGTTGCAGTGGACCCTATTAGTTTACTGTGTAAATCTGGCAAATGTAAAACAGGGCAAGTGGTAGTGCATGTGATGATGGCTTTTAGGGGGAGGGCCTGGTGCCATTAGGATGCACCAGAGGTGGGGCGCATATACATTGCAGCTCCATGTAAATCTAGATGGGTCAGATTAAGTGGAAAATAAGACACAAAGTGCTGGAGTAACTCAGCCGATCATGCAGCATCTCAACATTACCGGGACACAAAGCATCTCAGCCTCTGCAGGAAATAAAGATGGCCGGGCAAGGAGAGGAGAGGTGTTTAAGATGGAACTGCAGATGCTGGAAAATCGAAGGTACACAAAAATGCTGGAGAAACTCAGCGGGTGCAGCAGCATCTGTGGAGAGAAGGACATAGGCAACGTTTCGGGCCGACTATCTCCTTCGCTCCATAGATGATGCTGCTGCGCCTGCTGTGTTTCTCCAGCATTTTTGTGTACCTAAGGAGAGGAGAGGGACCTCTGTTCGCGGGAACTGCTCCAGTACATCGAGCGTGCGGGTCGACCGAACTTTGCACTTTGAATAATGGCGCCTGCATGTGTAATATCTGCAGAAATAATTTCATCGAGCAGTTGCATACGTGACAAATAACGCACCATTGAACCATCGAGAACATGGATATGTGATGATTCAGGTCAGGACCCTTCTCAGGTTCCTTGTTTCCTCAGATTAAGTGGATTTTGCTGCCAACCTAGATGCTGCTACTGCTGTTGTTTCTGCATCTTCTTAGACAGTCCATTGGGATTGAGGACGACTTGCTTCCACACCAATTTCATAGATTCTGAGGCGGCGAATGAGGCCTATCTGGAAATCTGAGTTTTCTACAGATGTGGCTGGGGGTGCCTGGTGGGGTGGGGAGGGGGTGAATGGGTAATTTGTGAGGTACAGAGCAATTTCTGCTATTTCCGCGTCGTTTCTGTGTATTCCTGGTGCGTGCACCATCCCTAATGCTTCTGCGCCAGTTTGAGTTGTCATGGGGCAGCCATTGCCAAGAGTCCGTGGGAATGTTGTTACGTAAGTCATTGCCTATTTCCTTCTTTTACTAAACTTGCACCTGTCAACTCAGCAATCAGTCGTAATCATAGAGACATACAGCGTGAAAGCATGCCCTTTGGTCCAACTTGCCTACGCCGACCAACATGCCCCATCAATGGTGAAAGCATACACAAGAATCTGCAGATGCTGGAGTCTTGAGCAAAACACAAATTGTTGGAGCAACTCAGCGGGTCAGGCAGCATCTGGAGGAGGGGATGCACAGATGACATTTTGGGTTGGGTCTCCTCTTCAGACTGAAGAGTAATATGGGTTGAAGAAGCAAGATGGGTATGTCTATTTGAGCTGCAAATCGACCATGATCTAACCATATGGTTGAATAGATTTATGGTCCTGTACATTTCTCCTACATACAAAACTATGCCGACTATCCCTAGTTAGCCCTTGTCCATCTAAATGCATGCATATCTTATCCATGCATGTAGATCTTATCCAGAATGTTGACAGGACTCAAGGGGACTGAGTTATAGGGAGAGATTGAGCGGGCTAGGGCTTTATTCCTTGGAGGGCAGGAGGATAAGGGGTGATCTTATACTGGTGTACAAAATCATGAGAGGAACAGATAGAGTAAACGCACAGAGTCTTTCTTCCAGAGCATGGGAAACGAGAGCCAGAGGATATGGGTTTAAGGTGTGGGGGGGAAAGATTTAATGGGAACCTGAGAGGTCATTTTCTTTTACACAAAGGGCAGTGGGTGTATGGAAAAAGCTGCCGGAGGAGGTAGTTGAGGTTGGGACTATCCCAATGTTTAAGAAACAGTTAGACAGGTACATGGATAGGATAGGTCTAGAGGGATATGGGTGAAAAGCAAGTTGGGCCGAAGGGCCTGTTTCCACGCTGTATGACTATGACTCTAGGAGGGAGATATCCAAGATATGCATTCCAATTTACCCGTTCTTAAAGGCGTACACACATAGCACTTTAAAGGATAACCATGTGTGCTCAATAATCTATTACCCATATTTCTTTTATATCATTATTGAGGAACGTGTACTTCTGCTGACCCATTCCTCTTCTCTCTTGCACATGCCCTTACAAGATGTACATTTGTCTACTTCCAATGATGCTGCTTAGTAACTTTGGCTGGTGACTAAAACCCTGCCCTCCATTAACACGGTGGTGCAGCTGTAGAGTTGCTGCCTTACAGCGCCCGAGATCCGAGTTTGAACCCGACTAAGGCTGTTGTCTGTACGGTGTTTGTACGTTATCCCCATGACCGCGGGGGTTTTCTCAGAGAACTTTGGTTTCCTCCCACACTCCAAAGCCATAAAGTAAAGTATAAAGTATAAAGTATCCTTTATTGCCAATCAAACTCGTTAGTTTGAACGAAATTACATACCTTGCAGTCATGACGGAGAATAAAATAACAGAACACACAATGAACACAGTTTAACATCCACCACAGTGAGTCTACCAGGCACCCCCTCACTGTGATGGAAGGCAAAAGTTTTAAGGCCCTTGTCTCATCCTTCCTTGTTCTGCCTCTGTGTTGAGGCGATCCAGGCTTTCGATGTTGGGCCCCCCCGCCGGGTGATGGTAAGTCCCTCGACCGAATCCGAGCTCCGCGAACGGGCCGGTTCAAACTCCGCGGCCTGGGGCGGACAAAGATGCCACCCACCAGTCCAGCAGACGAAGCTGTAGTTGCGGGAGCTCCGGAGAATCGGTCACCAATCTGGGACCTGCGAGCTCCCGATGTTGTCGTCCACTGGGCCCGCGGCCGAAGCCTCCGAGGCTCCGAAGTCGGGCCGCCGCCGCAGCGCCACCACAGCCCCGAAGTCGGCCAGCTTCACGATGGTGAGTCCTGGCTCTGCCTCCGGAGCCTTGAGGTCGGTTCCACGATTAGGCCTCAGCGCAGACGGAGACGGAGATACGACAAAGAAAAGGTCGCATCCCCCCGAAGGAAGAGACTAAAACACGTTTCCCCTGCCCCCCACACATACACAACTAAAAAACTAAAAATAAACTAAAACATACGTCCAAGAAGACAAAAGAAAACAAAAAAAAAAGAAAAAGACAGACGGACTGCAGGCGAGCTGCGACTGCTTGGGCAGCGGCGTCACTTCCGGTCACAGTTTTGTAAGTTAATTCGCTTGGATTTGTATACTTGGTATAAGTGTAAATTGTCCCTAGTGTGTGTGTAGCCTTGTGTCAATGTGCGGGGATCACTGGTCGGTGCAGACTCAATGGGCTGTGCTGTATCTCTAAAAAACTTAAGAGAAAGTCTATTCCAGCCTAAATGTTTATTCTCTTTTACAGCCTTTACAAAATGCAAAATTAGCAATGACAGATCTCACAGGAATAAAGTGTGTCGTCAATTTGATTTTCACAACACACCATTTTATAGAGAAGGAAAGCCAATTTTCCTTGACAGAAGATGAGTTGCAGAATTATTACAAGGTTCATTTTTAACGAGAATGAGTCAATTTCCTTAACTCCACAATATTGACGAACACGTCATCCAGTTAAAAAAACTTTGAAACTTTGTTGGTGCCAGAAATGTAACAACTTTTTGTACACTGTCAAGAGTCAATAGTGTTTTATTGCCCTATGTCCTAGATAGCACAATACATCCCTTCAATGGTGGGGAGGTCAGAGCCGGTGAAGGACTGGGCAGTGGTCACAACTTTTTGCAGCCTGTTTCGCTCCTGGGCGATCTAGTTGCTGAACCAGGCTGTGATGCAACCAGTCAATATGCTTTCTATGTGCACCTGTAGAGGTTCAAGAGAATCCTCTGACATACCGAATATGTTTCAATAAGATCCTCTCTCATCCTTTTAAATTCCAGTGTATACGAGCCCAGTCGCTCCATTCTTTCATCATATGACAGCCCTGCCATCCCAGGAATTAACCTCATGAGCCTACGCTGCACTCCCTCAATAGCAAAAATGTCCTTCCTCGAATTAGGAGACCAAAACTGCACACAATACTCCAGGTATGGTCTCACCAGGGCCCCGAACAACAGCAGAAGGACCTCTTTGATCCTATACTCAACTCCTCTCATTATGAAGGCCAACATGCCATTAGCTTTCTTCACTGCCTGCTGTACCTGCATGCTTACTTGTTGCTGGAGTAAAGACTGCTTGGGTAGTTTACAACCTCAGATTACATTTGGGTGGTTTTCAAACCAATGGTATGAACATTCAAGTGTGTAGGAAGGAACTTCAGATACTGGTTTAGACATCATTTTACACAAAACGCTGGAGTAACTCATAGGGACAGGCAGTGCTATTTCTTCTATCCAGAGATGCTGCCTGTATCGCTGAGTTACTCCAGCATTTTATATCTATCTTCGGTATGAACATTAAATTCACCAATTTAGGTCATCTCTAACAACCCCCCCCCCCCTCCTTTTTCTTACCCACTGCTTCCTTTCTATTTCCTGTCTCCCCCACACCCCTGTGCCCCATCTCGACTCACACCTAATTCTCTCCTTAACCTCCTCCTCCAACTACTTCCCTTCCTCTGGCTTCATAATTTGCAACTCTTCAGTCCCTTTGTCTCACACCTTATTTTTTCATCTTAGTTTACAATTTACAATTATACCAATTAGCCTACAAACCTGTATGTCTTTGGAGTGTGGGAGGAAACCGGAGCACCCAGAGACAACCCACGGAGGTCATGGGGAGAACATCTAAACTCCGTACACGCAAGCACCTGTAGTCAGGATCGAACCCGGGATCTGGTGCTGTAAGTAGCAATGTTACAAAATTTTGAGATTTTTAAAATCAAGTCTGTAATTTATCCCATCAGATAAAGCATAAAAATAAGTTTAATTTGACACCTAATTCACTTTCATATCTCAAGTATTTAAAAGGTATGGCCATTTTCATACTCGGAAATGAGCATCTTGTTCCCTATTGATTTTCTATGGACATAACAAAAAAGCTGTGATCGTGAACAGTCAAAAGCCCATAACTTTCTTAAAAATTAAGAGAACTGAATGAAATTTTCAGTTATCATAGATTGAAGCATTCTGAAACAAATATAAAATAATCTTACTTGGATGACCTGAAATTAAAGCATATAATTAGTTAGTTACCTAATTGTAGCTAATTTCAGACTTCAATTACTAGATCTAAACATCTATCCATTTCTTAATAAATGATTAACATTTTTAAATAGCCTAAATGTCCAAATAATATTCACAAATAATTCACAATAAAACATGATTTTTAAATCTAATTTACATTAATTGATAGACCAAATGGAAGGAATTTAGTGTTCAATTTCTGTAAATAAATGCCCATTTTAAATCAGCTTTCCAGTGGGTCCCTGTGGAACGTGCTGGTTTGGAACGTTCACATTGCGGTAGATTTGTGCCCCAAATGCCCAGAAAAATACTGCGGGATATAATGGGCCCAAAATGAGCTGCTCGCAATATTAAACTTTGTATAAAGGGATCTTAAGAAGCCCTTTTTAATGTAAAAATATACAACCTACCTTCAATTATTTGCTCTATGAGACCCTGCGGTTGCTGGTGGTCGCGGGTTTAGAGATTGATTTTTAAACTACTATAACTATTATACGAGGCCTTTAAAACTAACAATAGCTTTTGCGACGGGGTCTTTCAGCGATTTTTCGTTAATAATGAACTAGGCTGAACATCTTCGATTTGAACAGCCTAGAGAAAATCGCGTTTTAAACCCGCCCCCCTCTAAACGGCGCCAAAATCGCGCACACCCGCAGCGGCAGATTTTCAACGACGCTTCAGGTACGCTTTGCAACATACCTACTGTAAGGCAGCATCTCTACTGCTGCACCACTGTGCCACCCTCTAGCCATCTGCCTCACATAGCCAATTGCCTGTCTTCACCTATTACCTGCCATGCTTTGTCCAGCCCCTCCCCTCTTCTAGCTTTCTTCACTCCCCCTCCGCCCTCCCACCCGCCCAATCAATCTGAAAAAGGTCCCGTCCTGGAACATCATCTATCCATGATGATGGTGATGATACTATATTAAGACCTATACCTGGGCACAGTCAAAATCTTTGTTTTGCATACAATCCAGTAAAATCATACTATAGATAAGCACAATCAAAGATAAGTACAAGGTGCAACAATTGTAGTGTAGTAAACTTCACAGAAGCATTACATAAAAAGTCGATACATTTCCGATGCCAACAAAGTTTGAACGTTCTTAAGAGTCCCATCTTATCTTGACCTTTCTTGTCCGTTGTCCTGGCAGCACTAATCCTCGCCTCCGCCCACCGCCATCTTGAAAAGCGGCGTCTGTCTGCCATCACTGTCCTCCTCACCGGTTCCCGGTCTCGGGATTGAGCAGGAAATGAGCCATAGACGACTCCAGGTATGGACCCCCTGGTTCTGCGGTAGAGATCCAGGCCTGCTGTTGAGGTATGGCCGTGGTTGGCTGGAAGCCTCTGCCACCCCAGGAGTCAAAACATAGGGGGCATGGGATGTAATGTCATCTTTTCAGAAACAAAGTTGCGTGGTATCGTATCAGTGGCTAGAAAATATAGAGGATGCTGAACTCTCAGTTCAGTTTAGGTTATTGTCACGTGTACCGAGGTACAGTGATTAGATTTTAGATACCCTTTATTGTCATTCAGACCGAAGTCTGAACGAAATTGAAGCAGTCATACATACAATACAATACAATAAAAAACAACAATAAACACATATTAACATCCACCACAGTGAGTCCACCCAACATCTCCTCACTGTGATGGAGGCAAAAGTCTTAGGTCTCCAGTCTCTTCCCTCCTCTTCTCCCTCTGCACTGAGGCGATACCCCCCGGGCGATGTTACAACTGTCCCGCGGCCCGGGGTGGTCGAAGCTGCTGCCCACCAGTCCTGCTGACGCAGCCGCTGGCCCGCGGCCGAACCCCGGACTCAGGCCACTGCCGCCAGAACACCGTCCCAGCCACCGGAGCACCGTTCCAGCCCCGAGCCGGATCGCCCTCACGTGAGTACCGTTACCATCTCAGCCTCACGCCAGGCCGCCCCGACTGGGCGCCGCTCCTCCCTCGGGCTGGGCCGCCCCGGCATGGGCGCCGCTCCTCCCTCGGGCTGGGCCACCCGACTGGGCACCGCTTCTCCCTCGGGCTGCGCCGTCCCAACATGGGTGCCGCTCCTCCCTCGGGCTAGGAGCGCCGTACCTCCCCGAGCTCGGCCACTCCGACGGGAGCACCGTTCCTTCCTCGGGCCGGCCGTCCTCACGGGAGCATCACAGCCCTCACGAAAGCACTGTTCCAGCCCCGAGCCGGGCCGTCCTCACGGGAGCGAGCCCAGTGCGAGTCCTGGCGGGCTCTGCCTCCTGAGCCTCGAGGTCGCCAGCTCCGCCATTAGGCCTCAGCGCAGACGGAGGCAGAGAAGGGGAATACGACAAAAAAGTCGCATTCCCCCGCAGGGAGAGACAGCAAGCCCCGTTTCAACCCCCCCCCCCCCAAAACAGAAACTAAAAACCAAAACTAGACTAACCAAAACGAAAATAAACAACACAAAAAACACAAAACAAACAGGACTGCCGGAGAGCCGCTGCAGCCAGAGCCGCGCCGCCACTAGGTAGGAGTGATAAGGTGTTGTTGAGTGTACAAGTGTGTGCATGTGTGTATGTGTGTGCAAGTATGTGCTTAGCAGCTTTTCCTGCCGCTTTGGCAAAATCTATGGAGAGAAAATCACCAACTTAACTTCACAGGTTGATGGCCCTTTCAGTGGGGGTCACTGACTATGTTGAAATAGCTAAGTACTTGAGTGATTTCAGTTTATTGTTAGGCAGGGTAGACAAGGTGCATTGTCTCTTGAATTACTTTGCCTGCTTGTTCTCTGCAGGTTGTATGCATTTATGCCCACCAACACTATCACCCAGTTCCTTTCCTCTCTTTCCATTAATCTCCCATCCCACCCTACTCTATGTCCTCTATTCCCCCCTTATCCCCCCCACCCCGCCCTCGTTCCCCTCCCCTCAGTCCCCTTCCACTCAAATCCTGCCCTCTGGCTTTACATTTTACTCTTTAATCCTCCTTTCTTATCTGACACTCCATGGTCTCCATTTCACTTCTAGCCTTTGTCACTATCTCCAATTATCCTATCTCCTATCTCCAAGCACTGCTCCTCACCGGTAACCACCTGTCATTTGCCAGGCTTTGCCCCGTCCCTTTACCAGCTTTCTCCTCCCACTCCATCAATCTGAACAAACCAAAACATTGCCTCTCCATTTCCCTCCGCAGATGCCACCTGACCCACCTGTTCCTCCAATGCTGTGTTTTTTGCACAGTTTTCCAGCAACTGCAGTGCTTTCTGTCTCCAATGTACCGCCCAATCCTCTTCTTTACAAATGGTCCTTGGGTATCAAGGTTGACCTGCTTGCTCTCTAGTTCAGGAGGCTGGTGATGCCAATGTGGAACTCATAGTTTCTGCCACGGGTGTTTGATGGGCTGAGAGGGAGATTACTTTGAGAGATGGTGTGCTCCTAATATTCACACTGGAGTTCTACATGTTGCCAACAAAGAGACTTGTATTTTGATGCCATCCCAAATGCCTCTTGTCATCTTTGATTAGTTATCTGCAAGTGATCAACTTTAGGGTACTTCAACTTTAGGGTACTTCACAAGTTATAGGAGGAGAATGAGACCATTCAGCCCATCGAGTCTACTCCACCATCCAATCATGGCACATCCTGCCTCCTCATCCCATTTTCCTGCCTTCTCCCCATAATCCTTGACACCTGTTCTAATCAAGAATTTGTCTATCTCTGCCTTAAAATATCTACTGACTTGCCCTCCACAGCCCTCTGTGACAATGAGTTCCACAGATTAACTACCCTCTGACTCAAAAAGTTCCTCCCCCTTTTTAAAAGAGCACCCTTGAATTCTGAGGCTATGAGCTCTAGTCCTAGACTATCCCACCAGTGGAAACATCCTTTCCACATCTGAAGAAGGGTTTCGGCCCGAAACGTTGTCTCTTTCCTTCGCTCCATAGATGCTGCTGCACCCGCTGAGTTTCTCCAGCACTTTTGTCTACCTTCCACTCTATCTTTGCCTTTCATTTTTCTGTAAGTTTCAATGAAGTCCCCCCTCAACCTTCTAGGCTCCAGCGAGTAGAGGCCCAGTGCTGTCAAATGCTAGTGGGATCTGGTACTGGGATCAATGTTCTGGGGTTAGCGAGTTATGCTCAGTCTAAAATTTTCCTTCTGGGTCCGAGGAGCACATGAGGGGCAGGCTTTTCCAGCATGTTCAGTAGGGCACTCATTGGGCCTTGGATGCTACTGAATCTTGCAGAGATCTCACAACCTTCTGCATCCTTGACCATTGGAATAGTCACTGTGCGGACCAACTGGCGGGAGTTTTTACGGACATTTTCAACCTCTCACTTCTGAGGTCTGAGGTCCCCACCTGCTTTAAAAGGGCATCAATTATACCGGTGCCCAAGAAGAGTAAGGTGACGTGCCTCAATGACTATCGACCAGTGGCACTAACGCCGGTGGTGATGAAGTGCTTTGAGAGGTTGATCATGGAGCAAATCAACTCCTACCTCGACAAAAACCTGGACCCACTGCAGTTCGCGTACCGCCACAACAGATCAACGGTGGATGCGATCTCGCTGGCCCTCCACTCCGCACTGGACCACTTGGACAACAAAAACTCATATGTCAGGCTGTTATTCATTGATTACAGCTCGGCATTTAACACAATCATCCCTTCCAAACTGGTTACCAAACTCGCAGAACTGGGTCTCTGCGCATCCCTCTGCAACTGGATCCTCGACTTCCTCGTCCACAGACCACAGTCTGTTCGTATTGGTGGAAATGTGTCAGCCTCGAGAACAATCAGCACGGGAGCACCTCAAGGCTGCGTGCTCAGCCCCCTGCTGTACTCACTCTATACCCATGACTGCGTAGCGAACCACAGTGCGAACTCCATCATCAAGTTCGCTGACGACACCACTATTGTGGGGCATATCACTGATGGGGATGAGTCAGAGTACAGAAGAGAGATCGAGCAACTGTCCATATGGTGCCAGCGCAATAACCTGGCCCTCAACACCAGCAAAACCAAGGAACTGATTGTGGACTTTGGAAGGAGTAGGAGGGGGACCCACAGCCCCATTTATATCAATGGTTGAAAGGGTCAAGAACTTCAAATTCCTGGGCGTGCACATCTCTGAAGATCTTTCCTGGTCCGAGAACACTAACGCAATTATCAAAAAAGCTCATCAGCGCCTCTACTTCCTGAGAAGATTACGGAGAGTCGGATTGTCAAGGAAGACTCTCTCTAACTTCTACAGGTGCACAGTCGAGAGCATGCTGACCGGTTGCATCGTGGCTTGGTTCGGCAATTTGAGCGCCCTGGAGAGGAAAAGACTACAAAAAGTAATAAACACTGTCCATCATCGGCTCTGACCTTCCTTCCATCGAGGGAATTTATCGCAGTCGCTGCCTCAAAAAGGCTGGCAGTATCATCAAAGACCCACACCATCCTGGCCACACACTCATCTCCCTGCTACCTTCAGGTAGAAGGTACAGGAGCCTGAAGACTGCAACAACCAGGTTCAGGAATAGCTACTTCCCCTCAGCCATCAGGCTATTAAACCTGGCTCGGACAAAACTCTGATTATTAACAACCACTTTCTGTTATTTGCACTTTACCAGTTTATTTATTCATGTGTGTATATATTTATATCATGGTATATGGACACATTTATCTGTTTTGTAGTAAATGCCTACTATTTTCTGTGTGCTTAAGCAAAGCAAGAATTTCATTGTCCTATACAGGGACACATGACAATAAACTCACTTGAACTTGTTATTCTGAGCTGCAGGAGAGGCATGTTGCTTTCCAATGCTGGCTCCAAGTTCCTTTCCTATGTCATTGTTTAAATTGTCATCCCAGAGATTTAAAAGCACAGCTTTTAAACTTGCATCCCAGTGCTGTTGTGAGGAGGTGCTGCATTATCATTGGTACCATCTTTGGAATTAGATCAATGATCCGTTCATTATTATTTTCTCTTAAAGCTTATTTTCTTAAAGTTTAAAGGCATTGCATAAATTGCTCTGTGAAAATGTGGATTAATGTTCAACATCTGTGCAATTTGTGTTCGACACAACGAAGAGCGTGTGCCATTTTATAGAATAGATTTTGTCCATGTGCGATAAGACAGTTAGTTGGTAGCAAGCTGGGAGCCCATTTTACACACTTCTTCTCATTTATATTTTCACCGGGCAATCCCAATGCAGCTGTTGTCTGTTCCAACTAAATTTCAAACGTCCCTGAATAGCCACATCCTGATAAATCCAATAATTATTTGACAAGAAGTATTATGTTTCAATAAACTTTGCTGAGTGCTGGAAATCTGATCATTTCAGAACGCTTTAAAGTTCTATCATAATTTTGGTTTAGTGTTATTCTTGGACTGGATCTCTGTGTGTAAAGTGGATGTGGTTTAACAAAGCAGAACTTTACCATCAGCTATTTGCATATCAAAAGTTGATATATTGGGTTAACTCTTCATTCATCGAACAAAGTCAGACATTTATTTTGAGAAGAAGACAAAGTAATAATCCATAGACTATTACATTTTCTTTGCACAGATCATAGACAACAGTTTTTAACTAGATAGCTATTTCAGAACTTTACTACCAAAAAAAGCCAAATCTTCAGCTCAGTGTTGTATCTAGGCTTTTCTTTATATAAATATCACTGAAGATGCACCTCTAGTTCTTCAAAGGAACAATCTTTAGATCTTCTATTCAGATATTGGCAGGTTCTTCATTAGTAAAGGGCCTGTCCCACTTACGTGTCCTTGGCACGCAATTTACGCGACCTCTTTGTCTCGTTGAAGCGCACGGGGCGGGTCCCACTGAGAAGCGCGGAGGGGTATGTAATTGTGCGCGATATCGCGCGGCGCTCCGAAATTTGTAGCGAAAAAAATCTTCGCACGCTAACGGCCTGTCGCGTAACTGACGGCCAAAGTGGGACAGGCCCAAGACCCTGGCACGACACAACGTCTCACCTCCAACAGCAGCAGAAGTAGGCAAACGATCGCCGAACTCGTCCTGGGGCTCACAGCCGCTGCGGATCCGGTCCACCCCCACTTCTACTTCCCAGAGCGGGGCCAAGAAAATTGAAGATAGACACAAAATGTTAGAGTAACTCAGCAGGACCGGCAGCATCTCTGGAGAGAAGCAATGGGTGACGTTTCGGGTCAAGACCCTTCTTTCAACATGAAGAAGAGTCTCGATACGAAACATCACCCATTCCTTCTCTCCAGAGATGCTGCCGGTCCTGCTGAGTTACTCCAGCATTTTGTGTCTATTTTCAAATGACGTCACGCGCTTCAGACGGCTGTGCGAATGCATGATCGCGTGCAACCTTCGCGCCTCAACGCGACCACGAGGTCGCGTAATTAGCGTGCCAAGGACACGTAAGTGGGACAGGGGCTTAAGGGCATCCAGGGTTATGGGAAGAAGGCGGGAGAATGAGGTTGAGAGGGAAAGATAGATTAGCCATGGTTAAATATCAGAGTAGACTAGATGGGCTGAATGGCCTACTTCTGCTCCGATGACTTATGAACATGAACTTCCCGAAACATAATTTTGCTCCTGTGTTAAACATTCCGGCAGTCCCATATTAAGTGAAGAATGGTAACGAAAATTGCATCACGTACATCAGCATGATGTGTATGTCAAGAGTGCAATTGTCATATGTGCCTATAATAGAACCGTGACATTCCCACTTGCTACACCTTAAAAGGCCCTGTGTAACTCAGCGGGTCAAGCAACATCCCTGGAGAACAGGGATAGGTGACATTTGGCGTCAGGACCCTTCCTCAGAGTCTGATTTAAGATTTGTAGTTACATCCTAGGTTTGAGCAGTCTGAAGATTCTGAAGAATGGTTCAATTTGTCAGATGTGACAGGGTGCAGTGAAATTCATTTTTATATACAGTTCAGTAGAAGCATCACTATACATAAGCACGGAGATCTGATTTTGGGTCCCGATATGAAACATCATCCATCCATGTTCTTCAGTGATGCTGCCTAATCCGCTGAATTACTGCCGCATTTTGTGTCCTTCCATTGAAATAGTCACCTGAAATCATTTCTTGGATGTTCTAGTCATTTAACTTTACCATGCACTGATCTGCCACATTGGGCGTTGTGGAGGTTGCAGAGGGCTGACACATACAATGTCTGCAACCCAGAAATCAGTGGGTTAATATATGATGAGCAGTAACCTTGACTGCACTGGGCCTGTTCTCACTGGAGTTTTGAAGGATGAGGGGGATCTCATTGAAACTTACTGATTGTGAAAGGTTTGGATATAGTGGATGTGGAGAGGATGTTTCCACTAGTGGGAGAGTCTAGGACTAGAGGTCATAGGAAGGAGATGAGGAGCAAATTTCTTTATACAGAGGGTGGTGAATCTGTGGAATTCTTTGGCGGCCAATGGATATTTTTAAGGCAGAGATTGATAGATTCTTGATTGGTACCGGTTTCAGGAGTTACGGGGGGAATGGGATTAGGAGGGAGAGATTGATCAGCCATGATTGGATGGCGAGTAGACTTCATTGGACGAATGGCCTAATTCTATTCCTATCACTTATGACCTTATGACCTTTCCTCTACATTATTTTACTCATCTTTCTGTTTATTTTAATTGTGGTCGTGCCCTTGGCGGAGTTTTGCGAGCATGGGTTAACTGTGCTGACTTCATGCTCCATTTTGTAAACACTGCTCAAACCTTGGATGTAGCATACATTTTAAACCAGCATATAATTCAGATAACTTGGTGATTCAATAAGGCTTTTGAAATTATATGACGATAAAAAGTACTTGGATTAAAGTTGAGAACTATACAGAAATACATTAAAAATGCACTCCTTGCCTGTAGACATATTGTAGATTCTTTGATGTAATTAAACCATGGAACTATGTTTCATAACTTTAAAGCAACTAAAATTAAAATTTAATTTAATATTTCAATTTAAACGAGCATAACTTAATAAGGGTTTCTTTAGCTCATGACGCAATAAAATACATCAATTAAGGTTGAAAAGAATACAAAAATACACCAATGATCACAAACCATGTGTTGCAAGCACTTAAAGGCCTGTCCCACTTGGCGATTTTTTCGGCGACTGCCGGCATCATTGACTGACATATCAGGTCACCGAAAAAGTCGCGGTGTGATGCGGCGTGACGCGGCGTGATGACGTGCGGTGTTTCCTCAAGTGCCGTAACTTTTTTTTGTCGCCGCTGGATTTTGAAATGTTCAAAATCTTTTGGGGACCCTGATACTTCAGTCAATGACGTCGGCAGTCGCCGAAAAAATCGCCAAGTAGGAAAGGTCCTTTACCTCTCACAGCTTTGAGAATGCTTCTGCAGGGTTCTTAGGAGGACAAGTCACTAGATTCTGTCTGCTCTTTGCAGGGCCAGGACTGTGAGAAGTGGCCTCAGAGGGTCAGAAGCTAGATGTATGTAGAAACAAGGAACTGCTGATGCTGGTTTGCAAAAATAGAAACTAGGTGCTGGGGTAAGTCAGTGGGTTTGGCAGCAATTCTGGGGATTCTTGATTAGTACGGGTGTCAGAGGTTATGGGGAGAAGGCAGGAGAATGTAGTTTGGAGGGAGAGAATTAGGCCATTCAGCTCATCACGTCTACTCAGCCATGATTGAATGGCAGAGTAGACTTGATGGGCTGAATGGCCTAATTCTACTCCAATAACTTACGACCTTATGACATTATGAATATTGATAAGTGGCGTTTCGGGGGTGGGAGGCTTCTTCAGAGTGATTGTGGTGTGGGAGGGGGTGTGGGGAGGGGTAAGAAAGCTGGAAGAGAGGAGGGGCAAGACAAATCCGGGCAAGTGTTATGTGGATGCAGGTGAATGGGATTTTGGATAGGCAGATGGTTGGACAAAGGCCAGAAATGAAAAGACTAAAGGCATGAGATAAGGATAGAAGAGATGCGAATAGTGAAGCTAGAGGCAGGAGTATAGGTTGAAGGGGAGAGGGGGGGGAGAAATGGGTGTGAGTGCAGGTGGGATACGGGGGGGGTGAAAAGGAGAGGGGTGGGGGGGCGGTGGAGGGAAGGCTGCGTTTGATAAATTACCTAAATTCGGAGAACTCAATGTTCATACCATTGGGCTGTAAGTTACTGACGCAAAACATGAGGTACTGTTCCTATTGTTTACATGTGGCTTTGCTTTGGCGATGGTGGAGGCCCGGGACAGTGGACACATGCCAAAGAGGTGTGGGCACGTAGGTCAATTGGCCTTTTCTAGCGGTCCAATGTCCACTCTTGCCTCTCTTTTACTCTTTATGTAACTGAAGAAACTTCTGCTATCCTATTTTATACTATTGGCTAGCACTTCCTTAATATTTCTTTTTTCTCCCTGTTGTCTGTTTAGTTACCTTCTGTTGGTCTTTAAAAGCTTCCCAATCCTTTCTCACAATTGTCAGCCCACTGCAATGTTTCAGTGCAAAATCTTTGAAAGTCATGGCACCTACAGGGATCACCCAGACATTAGTGGATGCCCACCAAATAAAGTGCGGAAACTAAATGAGTAGCAATTTAAATGCATCAGTTTAGTTCAATTTAGTTTAGTTTAGAGATAGAGCGCGGAAACAGGCCCTTCGGCCCACTGAGTCCGCGCCGACCAGCGATGTCCGCACATTAACACTATCCCACACACACTAGGGACAATTTACACTTTAACCAAGCCAATTAATTTACAGGCCTGTACGTCTTTGGAGTGTGGGAGGAAACTGAAAACTTCGGGGACAACCCACGCGGTCACGGGGAGAACGTACAAACTCCGTACAGACAGCACCTGTAGTCGGGATCGAACCCGGGTCTCTGCCGCTGCAAGCGCTGTAAGGCAGCAACTCTACCGCGGCGCCACCGTGCCACCCGAAGTGCCTGGGTTAACATCCAAACCAGAGTATGAATTGTTATTTAATTATCTAAATTAATTCTGCTTACCATGGACTCACAATCTCAGTTAACCTCATCCCCGTCTCCCAATCCCCATTTAAAGATTGCTGGGTGCATTACATTTTATGGACTGGCTTCTATTTGTGAGAGAGGAAGTGAGGAATTTTACATTGTTTTTTTAACCTGCGGTTCCTGTATTTTGCAAGATTTTTCACTGCATTGAGCTATCATACATAGGATTACATAGCCTTTTCCAGTCTATTGTTTACTCATGTTTTCTTTAGGTCTGAGGAGACTCCTGATCCTTGTTTTATTTTTAACAAGGCAGACCTTCTGCATTAAAACAGCAGCTTTTATGTAATAGCGTGTGAGATTAACACAAACATGTCTGATTTGGCATATTCGTGGAGATTTCATTACATAATCAACCAGTCACGTGACATTGCTCTGGCAATGCTGAATCACATGACATTTGATCATAGGCCATTTTCTCACCAGATTTTGTTGCGTTTACCTCAGTTATATAGGGCTAACCCAACAACCCTTGCATAAATATCCTACATTTAGCTTCATCCACTGATGAATAGCATCATAAGTAAATCTTAGAGAGATCACAGGTATTTAAAGATACATTCCTTTAAAACATTGTAATATTATTTTAATTGAAAAACACATAGATACACATGAAACACCAATAATATAAATAAGCTCTTACTAAAGTTTTTGTATGGTATTTTGGCATTTTACAAGGCAAAAGAAGGCTTGTGAAAGCCACGAATACGATAAATAAATGCAAAAGAAAAACAATGTGCTGTAAATCTTGTTTGCATAAATATCCTAAATTTTGCTTTATGCTATGATGAATAGCATCATTTTTAAATCATAGAGAGAACAATGGTATTTAAAGATACATTCCTTGAAAACATTGTATTTCTGTAATTTTTTTATTGAAAAAACATGAAGTAACTGTTACAGATTCACCAAAAAACAACAGCAATATAATTAAGCTGTAACTAACGTTTTTGTCTGACGTTTTGACATTTTACAAGGCAAAAGAAAACTTGTGAAAGCTACAAATAAAACAAATAAATGTACAAGAAAAGCAATAAATGCTGGAAACTCTCAGTGGCTTAGACCCCATGTGAATAGAGCGAAGAACATTTCAATTAGGTGGAAGACCCTTCAATGGAAAAGATAAAGTGAAAAGAAGGTAGTTTTAAGTTGCATAGAGGGTGGCAGAGAAAGGTAAAAGTTCTACATATAAGATGTGAAGAAAGTTCTCGACCCGAAACGTCATCCAGAGATGCTACCTCCAGCATTTGTGTCTATCTTCAATATGAAAAGTTGGCTTTGCTGCTGTTTCCACAGCTGCTGCCTGACTTGCTGAGTATTTCCAGCAGTTTCTGTTTTTATTTCAGATTTCCAGCTTCTGATTTATTTTTTAGAAATTTCCAAAACTGAATGCAAACTCAGTTAAATTAACAGAACTTCATATCAGGGAACTCTCTGGTTTTGCCCCAGTATCTTATGATTATTGCAAAACCAAAAGCACGATTTTCTGAGTTTTAACCCTTTCTTGTACATCCATAAAGTCATGGTCATACAACGTGGAAACAGGCCCTTCGGTCCAACCTGCCCACGCCGACCAACATGTCCCATCTACACTCGTCCCACCTACCTGAGTTTTACAATGTTTTCAAGGAAGTGTATCGTTAAATACCAGTGTTCTCTCTATGATTTACATCGTATCCATGTACTTGTCTAAATGTTTCTTAAACAAGCCCCCTTTTAGTATATAGTTCTGTTCTATGTGCCCGCTCCACATTTTAGTTGCCATACTACTCTTCAAGCAGAATGGCTACTAAGTATCCATGTTTGAGAACAGAATTGAGGCAGCTCAACATTTCTTGGAAGCATTTTCTCCAACACAGCCTTGCGAGATGAATTTCTATGTTACCTCTGAAAAGGACACAAAGTGCTGGAGTAACTCAGTGGGTCAGGCAGCATCTGTGGAGGGAATGGATTGGCGACTCTTTGGATCGGTACCCTTCTTTGGACTGATTGTGGCTTCCCATGTATTCACCTCATTACCAACTTGATCTTTCCTACTTGAAACAATCCTGACCCAAAACGTTATCTATCCATGTCCTTCAGTGATGCTGTTACTCCAGCACTCGGTGTATTATTCAAGATTCCATCATCTGCAGTTCCCATGTATAGGAAGCCTTCTTCATTCAGACTTCTCTGTTAGCACTGATTATTTTTTTGCCCTTTAAGCACATCAGGCAATGAAAACTATGACAAGTGGTGACCTTGCAAGTTCCCTGCCCTCCACTCTGCAAGGCCTTCAACACTAGTCTATCTGCTACAGTATATCTCACTTATCTTTCTTTCCCAGACCTGGCCCCTATCTAATTTACAGCACCCTTTTGACATTAAGCAGAAGTGATGACCTTTTCTTTTTAGAGGTCATGTTTCCTACATTCATTTTTCAACAGATTTGTTCTCCCAAGGACAAACAATTCCAGTTAAAATTCTCGAGGGTTCTCTCAGGCCAGCCAGTAAAACACCTTGACCCGAAACGTCACCCATTCCTTCTCTCCAGAGATGCCGCCTGTCCCGCTGAGTTACTCCAGCATTTTGTGCCTTCGGTTTAAACCAGCATCTGCAGTTCCTCCCTACACATGGCTTTATTTAAACTCTGCTGAATAACAAATTTACCAGCAGCTAGTCAAACGCATTGGAAGGTAAAATAAACCAAGCCACAGGTTGGAATTGTCAGTAAAATCTAAATGTTGCATTCAGAAGGCTGAGGTATTTGCTTAGTTTTTCACTTGGTTGCTTAATTAAATATTCAGTTGACAATGTGTTTGGCTCAGCAGGTTACATATATCATTGTTTTCGCTATGATTACACACTCCTTCCTTTTCCCCATCTCCACGTCCCATTGCCTCCACCGTGCAACTCACAGTCCCTTTTGGTTCTTGATGCAGTCTATTCACTCAAGCCAGAATCCACCAGTCCTAGTTTTAGAGATACAGCATGGATACAGGCTGTTTGGCCTAGAGTTCATGCCGACCATCGATTTCCCCTTCATACTATTTCTATGTTATCCCACTTTGCCATCCACTCCCTAGGGGTCAAGGAAAGAGCATTCACGTCGCGGCCCTGTTTCCACCAATCTTTCCACCACCACGCACAAGAAGCGACAAGACAGACACCATTGTCTGCAGATGCCGAGAAGTGTGTTCTACTCTGGCTGAACAACTTCTAATCTTGTGTGTGGACTCGATAAGAAGAAGATCCACTCCCTACAAACTAGCGGCAATTTACAGAGGCCCAATTAACCTACAAACCCACACATCGCTGTGGGAGAGAACTGGGCAACCCAGGGGAAACCCATGCGGTCACAGAGAGAACGTGCAAATTCCACACAGACAGCACCCAAGGTCAGTATTGACCCTGGGTCACTGAGTTGAATCGAATACTGAATAGAAGTGAAATTCTTCGCTTGCATACTGTGCCAAAATATGCAAATAATCATCCATAAAGGATCCTTACAAAGTTACAAATTCCCCCACCTCCCTTTCATCCCCCTCTCCCTCACGGCGATTCCCCCCCCCCCCCCCCCCCCCTCCACCCGCCAGATCCCCATTGTCCATTGTTCTTCCTCGTGACCGTCCTATTGACACTGTGATGCAGCAGCTCTGCCAGATCAGGTTACATATATCTGTACTGCCCTGTGCTGTTCTCAACAATAACCCCACTCTCACCATCGACGGCACCACTGTCTCCCCATCTCCCCAGGCCCGCAACCTTGGCGTGATCTTTGATTCCACCCTCTCCCTTGAGCCGCACATCCGCCATGTCATTAAAACCTCCTTCTTTCATCTCCGCAACATCGCCAAACTCAGACCCTCTCTCACACCTCCCGCTGCTGAAAGACTCATCCATGCCTTCATCTCCTCCCGACTGGACTACTGCAACTCACTTCTCCTTGGCATCAGCTCCACCTACATCAACCGACTCCAACTGGTCCAGAACGCAGCCGCCCGACTCATCACCCACACCAAATCCTGGCATCACATCACTCCAGTCCTCAAACAACTTCACTGGCTTCCCATCTCCTACCGGATCACCTACAAAATCCTGGTCCTCACCTACAAAGCCCTCCACCATCTGGCCCCCCCCATATCTCACTGACCTCCTCTCCCCCTACCAACCCTCACGGTCCCTCAGATCCACATCAGCCGGTCTCCTCTCCATCCACAAGTCCAACCTCCGCAGTTTTGGGGACAGAGCCTTCTCCAGGGCAGCTCCCAGGCTCTGGAACTCCCTCCCCCAACTGATCCGCAATTCCGTGTCCCTCACCATCTTCCAGTCCCGCCTCAAGACCCATCTCTTCACCACTGCCTATCCTTAGCCCCACGTCCCCGTCCCTTTTCATCTGTGCATTAATTGCCTCATACTGTGTTTTGTATTGAATTCTGTCTTTACTTTATGTACTAGTCATGTCTCTACTATTTATTTCATTCCCCTTACATGTTTTTCCTCTACATGCTCAATTTTTGTAAGGTGTCCTTGAGACTCTTGAAAGGCGCCCATAAATAAAATTTATTATTATTATTATTAACTTCCCGCTTCCCAGTGTTCCTCTTTTTAGTTGCTAAAGGGCCTGTCCCACTTAGGCGATTTTTTAGGCGACTGTCATAGTCGTAGCAGGTCACCGAAAAACCGGTGACTGGACCCCCCCTATGACAATGTCTACGACAAGCTACAACATCCTAGTCGACGTCTAGCTACGGCAAGCAACCGACAACCGGCGACCCATTAGGACGTCCACCTACGACAACACCTACGACAACTCACGACCACACAGGCGACAACCTACGATAACCAAAGTCAACCTACGTCCACCCGCGACAAGCTACGACAATTCAGTTGCCGGTACCTGTCACGGGTTGTCGTAGGTTGATGTGGGTAGTCTCCAATGGAATTCACTGAAGTCAGCACCGGCGACAACCTACGTCATCCTGGCGACAACCTACGACAGCACCTACGTCAGGAGAAATCAAGCTACGCTCATTGGCCTCAAACCCACTGTCGCCAAAATTTTTTGAACATGTTGAAAATCCAGCGGTGACCAGAAAGACGCTACAACTCTATGGGCGACTGAGGAGACTACTCACGACCATACGGGCGGCACCCCGGCAACCATGTGGCGACAGCCTAGTCGCCTCTCGTCACCTAAAAAATAGCCTAAGTGGGACAGGCCCTTAACATTGAACCCAAGAACAGGCTCTTCGGCCCATGATGTCAGTGCTGAACATGATGTCAAGACTACCTCTTATCTGCCTGCACATAATCCATATCCCCCCATTCCTTGCATTTAAATATGTCCATCCATTTAAGCCTCTTAAATGCCACTATTGTATCTCCCTCAAGCACCCTCCCTCCCCCCGGCAGTGCATTCCAGGCATCCTCCACCCTCTAAAACCTGGCAAGTGATAAGCGAAAATAGACACAAAGAGCTGGAGTAACTCAGTGGGCCAGGCGGCATCTCTTGAGAAAGTGGATAGGTAACATTTCAGGTTGGGAGTCTTCTTCAGAATGATTGTGGTGTGGGAAGAGGGGGGGAGAAACTGGAAGAAAAAACCTCGACAGATCGGGGGCAGCAGCAGATGACGTCAGGCTAGGGGGTTCCCTGATAGGCTGATTATTGGCTAGGGTTGTGTGAGACCAAGAGGGATACATCATTGTGAACTGTGGTGTTGATTAACCAACTTTCTGTGGAGGAAGAGGGGGCATGCGGGGGGGTGGGGGGGTGGGGGGTGGGAAGGAGTGTTTGTACGTTACCTAAAATTAGCCAATTCAACATTCATGCAGTAACATTGTGTTTTAAGCTGCCCAAGCAAAATATGAGGTGTCGTTCCTCTAATTTGCCTGTGGCCTTGCTCTGGCAATGGAGTTGGCCCAGGACAGAATGGCTGGTATGGGAAAGGGAAGAGGAGTGAAAGCGTCGGCAACCAGGAGATCCAGCAGGGTCCAGCTTGGTGGACCGAGCGTAAGTGCTCAGCGAAACGGCCATCAAATCTAGGCTTTGTCTCCCCGATGTGCAGGAGCCCACGTTCGGAACACCAGATGCTGTAGATGAGGTTCGAGGAGGTGCACATGAAGAAGTGATAAGTGAATGCAAATGAAGATAGTCAGAGTGCAGCCACATGCAAACAGGTGGAATAACACACTGCCTATCCTTGTCCTCCACAGATGGTATGGTATGGTATGGTATGGTATGGCTTGGTATGGTTGGGTATGGTATTTTATTTATCACATGTATCAAGGTACAGTGAAATTAATTTTTGTATACAGTTCAGTACAAGTATCACTAAACATAAGCATTTAGATACTAGATAAATATCTCAGATACAGTATAAGTGTACATAGCAGTAGTACACTGAGACAATATACAGTCGACAGTTTGGCGTCATTTCCAAGTGTGTAGGAAGGAACTACAGATGGTAGTTCAAACTGAAGATAGGCACAAAAAGCTGGAGTAACTCAGTGGGACAGGCAGCATCTCTGGAGAGAAGGAATTGGTGACATTTCGGGTCGAGACTCTTGGCCTAACAACGAGGATCGGGCGGCCTTTTCCCGGAGACGCGCCCGGGGCTTCAGCGGCGGACGCAGCGTGGACTCTCGGCGTGGAGCGGGCGAGCCCTCACTGGAGCTCGCTGGAGGGGAACGCTCCGTTTCGCTGGCCCGCGGCAGCCGACAGCCTGAAGCCGCGGTCTGGAGAGTTTCAGCTGGCGCGGCGTCTGCAGCCCGGGATCCCTCGTGCGGGACCCAGGAGAAGAAGGAGCTTCCACCACCGGCCCTGCGGCCAACTTCTACCGCGGGTCCGGCGTGGACTTAACATCACCCCTGGAGGGGAGCTTCTACTGCCGGCCCTGTGGTCTGCGGTGCTTCTGGCTGAGGAGGGGACTTTAAATCTTTGACCGCCGGCCTGCGGCCTACACCAACCTAAACCCGCGGTCTCCGGTGAGGAAGAGCCGATCCTGGACTGACTCTGGACTCTGGTCCCGACCACGGGGGGAAATGGAGGAGGACTGGCCAAATTTTGTGCCTTCCACCACAGTGATAAATGCTGTGGTGGATGTTTGTGTTACATTTTTATTGTGTATTGTGTGTTCTTTATCATTGTACCGCTGCTGACAAATTCATTTCACTTGCACTTTATGTGCAATGTGATGAATAAAACTGATTGATTGATTGATTGATTGATTGATTGATTGATTGATTGATTGATTGATTGATTGATTGATTGATTGATTCTTCAGACCATTTCCAAGTCCCAGTTGTTGTAAGTGCAGGGTTCTTGACCTGACCATGAGGGTCTGTCGTCCTGGTGGCGTTGCAGGGTAGGCCTGGCTAAGATGCTGCCTGACCTGCTGAGTTACTCCAGCACTTTGTGTTTTATTCAGGATTCCAGCATCTGCAGTTCCATGTGCCTGCAGGGAAATCTCAGCCGTGGAGAATTCCGCTGCGTGTCTCGTGAAACAATGTTTTATAAAGTAGCCTATCATCTGACTGATCATGAGAGGTGCCTCATAAATTCCATGTTGTCCCTTCCAGCCTTTGCATATCTACCGCAGCTATCTGCAGAGTCCTTCTGATCTGCAGCCAAGAGTTCACACGTGACTTATTTATGTAGTGGTTTTCAAGCACTCAGGACATCCCAAAGTGCGTCACAGCAAATAAATAATTTTAAATCATAACAAATGTTGCCGTGCCTCCAAATGCAACATCCCACGCTCACTAAACAAGCTCACAAAAGGGTGGCAGCTTGATTGGGAAGTTTGCTTCCTTACTCCAAAGCAGGAGGACGCCTTTCAGCCCATTTGGTCCATACTATCACATAGCAGAACAGTTCCCCTCAGATTTCCCTGTGAATCGCAGGCCTACCCACTCCACTGATACTTTTGCCACAAACCTATGAGTTAAGCCCCTGTCCCACTTAGGAGACCTAAACAGCAACCTCTGGTGACCTTGCCTGCCACCCAAAAAAAATCAAGGTCGAGGTGACCTGCAACCTCCTACCACCTCCCACGCATATGTTGAAAACCTCCCTTGACTATGAAGAAAACCGGCTTCGACTAGACCTGCGACTAAAAAATTATCGATTTTTAAAACGGCGACCTATTTTTAGTTGAGGCCGGTTTTAATCATGATGAATAAATAACAGCAACCTAGATGAAGCCTCGACCACGCGGAAACCACTTTTGACCATTAGGGAGAGTGACCAAAACCTTCAGTGACCTCGTGGAAACCTGGGGTGGTGGGAAAGGTCACCAGAGGTTGCTGTTTAGGTCTCCTAAGTGGGACAGGGGCTTTACAGTTTAATTTACCAGCATATCTTTGGGATGTGGGAGGACACAGCACTTGATGGAGATCTACACAGTGAGATGGAAAACATGCAAAATCCAGACAGCTGCCAAAGTCATGTTCATACCCAGGTCCCTGGAGCCCTGAGGTAGGAACACAAACAAGCTTTGTTGCCGAAGATCATTTTAATACAAATGGAAACCGTTCTGGTCGTTGATGAAAAAATGAACAAATGGCGGCACAGTGGCGCAGTGGTCGAGTTGCAGCCATGCAAGGCCGGAGCCCTGGGTTCAATCCCGACTGTGGGTGCTATGTACGGAGTTTGTATGTTCTCCCAGTGACAGCATGGGTTATCCCCCAGATCTTTGGTTTCCTCCCTCACTCCAGAGATGTACAGGTTTGTAGGTTAATTGGCTTGGTGTAAATGTAAATTGTCCCTAGTGTGGGTAGGGTAGTGTCAATGTGTGGAGATCACTGGTCGGTGCGGACTCAGAAGGGCCTGTTTCCACTCTGTATCCCTAAACTAAACTAAACTAAACTAAACTAAACTAAACTAAACTAAACTAAACTAAACTAAACTAAACTAAACTAAACTAAACTAAATATAAACTCTATGGTGAAATGCTCAGAGGCAAGTGCCTAGAAGTCTACCCCATATATTAGTAGGGATGAACATGTCATATTGCTGCAGACGCAACGGTGCCCTGTCTGAAATGTGTACAATAGAATTATTTTTTTGTAAACTGTTTGCTCTACTCTTTGATTATACTCACATAAACTTGAAGGTGTCTTCATTTATGCCGTTTAGTTTGAAGACTATGCAAATAGAGGCTCAGCTATTTACACGCAACACCTTGAAGTGTCTTTCTGTGCCCAACCTTTTGTATTGTATTGTATTGTATTCAAATTTATTGTCATTGTCTCAGTTAGAGACAACGAAATGAATTTCCCTTACAGGCAGTATCATAAAAAATAAATAAATAATAATAAATAATAAAACATGAAAAATAAAATAGAATTTTAAAAAAAAAAGCACAAACACTGAAAGTCCACGACACAACATAACACAGTGGCACCAAGGTGAGGAAGGCACCATAGTCCAGCCAGCCTCCCCTCCGTTCTTCCCAGATGTTCACTCGTGGTCGAGGCCTTCCGAGCACCCGCAGTCGCCGCCGCAGTTCGAGCCAGCACCACCATTCAATGTGATCATAGCTGATCATCCACAATCATTACCCCGTTCCTGCCTTCTCCCCATATCCCTTGACTCTGCTATCTTTAAGAGCTCTGTCTAGCTCTCTTTTGAAAGCATCCAGAGAACCAGCCTCCACCGTCCTCTGAGGCACCTTCCTCTGAGGCTGATCATCCACAATCATTACCCCATTCATGCCTTCTCCCCATATCCCCTGACTCCGCTATCTTTAAGAGCCCTATCTATACCTCTGGATAGAAGGAATGGGTGATGTTTCTTCAGTCTGAAGAAGGGTCTCGACCCGAAATGGCAGAGTCTGAAGATGGGTTTTGACTTGAAACTTCACCCATTCCTTCACTCCAGAGATGCTGTCTGTCCTGCTGAGTTACTCCAGCACTTTGAGTCCTTTTTAGTGGCAACAGAGAAATTGATTGTGTGTTGGGGCAAGAGAGGAGAGACAGGACAAACCGTGGCAGGTAGTAGGTGGATACAGGCGAAGGGCTGAAGAGTTGCAAATTGTGATGCCAGAGAGGGAAGGGGGAGGAGAGAAACAATTGCAAGTCCTGATGATGTTTGCAACTGATGATAGTTGATAGATCTTAAATGGCAGCCAGGCACAGTGCCATCTGTTTAGGTGAGATGATACAGGTGGATGCATGGTGAATAGAATCGGGAGTTGGAAGGAGTTGGTACACAGGCAAGGCCGCAATTTAGCATCTTATTTATCAATATGAACCTTTGTTCCTGCAAGAGGCTCAAGAAAGCTCACCTGTCCCCGCAGATCCTGTCCAACTTTTACCGCTGTACCATCGAAAGCATCTTGGCCACCTGCTTCACGCTATGGTACAGCAGCTGCACCTCAGCTGACAGGAAGGCACTGCAACGGGTGGTGAAAACCGCTCAGCACATCATCGGTGCCCCGCTCCCTGCCATGGATGCCCTCCACCGAAAACGGTGTCTGAGACGGGCCGGGAAAATCATCAAGGACCTCTCTCACCCTAACCATGGACTGTTTGCCCTCCTCCCATCAGGGAGGCGGTACAGGAGCCTCAGGTCTCGCACAAGCAGGCTGAGGAACAGCTTTGTCAACAACACCATTACACTGCTGAACTCGGAGTCCCGACGCTAGCCATCCTTAGACTCTCCCACTTGTATACAGTTATCTGCCTATGTATCAGTTTTAATTCATCCACAATCCACACATTGTTAACCAGTATTTTTTTTTTTTTAACTTTTATTGTATGCCAACTTTGTATTTATATTTTTACTTCTACTATCTTGCACTATGACTATGACCAGACGCTAAACTGCATTTCGTTGTACCTATACCTGTATTTGTGCAATGACAATAAAGTTGAATTGAATTTAATTGAATATGCTTAAGGGCCTGTCCCACTTTCACAACCTAATTCACGACCTTTTTTACTCGTGGACATTTTTCATCAGGCTAGAAAAACACCCCGACCTACTTGATGCCACGAGTACCTACGACTAGCATCACGACCTACCTCCAACCTCCTACGACCTCGTGACGACCATGCTGCGAGAATGAGTCAAGGGCAAACTCGGCAGTGGTCGTGAATTAGGTCGTGAAAGTGGGACAGGCCCTTTACACTTCCTGGAGTAAGACGTTCGAGATTCAAGAGAGTTTATTGTCATGTGTCCCAGATAGGACAATGAAATTCTTGCTTTGCTTCAGCACAACCGAATATAGAAGTCGTGAAGCTACAACCTTACGGCACTGAACTGCAAAAGCTATCCTGTAAACCACAAATAGATACGGTGGCTCGGCGCTTGCATCAGAACTGAGTGGCGGGGTTTGAGAAAGGGATACCAGACACTGTGTTCGTGACTTTGCCAGCTCACGTAACATTGTGCCGCTGACATTAAGTGTTCACAGCCCATTGTCAGGCAAGAGATGATGCTGTACATTTGTTTAGTTAATTGCTCATTTTGTTCACAATGTGTTTCCCAGAGTCAGGGATTATAGAGTATGCATGAATGCCGAGAAACAATGGCACACTCCCTGTTGCATCCTGATGGTAATCGGCACCAGTTAATCATGCTCAAGTCAAACGATGCTCCTTCTGTCAACACCTTCACTCAACAGATAACAAAAAACCTGAAGGTGTTGTTTTCATATGGGATGGACTCAGAATCACAGTTGCAGTGCTCCTCACATGGAGTTGCATTCAAATGTAGTTTCATCTCGTGCAGGAGGTGGCCTTTCGGCCCATTGTTTCTTTGCCAGCTCTTTCAAAAATTAGTCTAATTTCCTTGACAGACACAAAGTGCTGGAGTAACTCCAGAGAAAAAGGATGGGTGACGTTTCAAGTCGGGACCTATCTTCAGAGGTCACCCATCCTTTTTTACCAAAGACAGTGCCTGACCTGCTGAATTTCTCCAGCACTTTGTGTCAGCCATCCTTTTACTCCAGAGATGCTGCCTGACCCGATGAGTTACTCCAGCACTTTGTGTCTGTCTTCGGTGTATACCAGCATCTGCAGTTCCTTTCCATCCATCCTTTTTCTTCAGAGATGCTGCCTGATCCGCTGAGTTACTCCAGCACTTTGAGTCTATCTTCGGTGTAAACCAGCCTCTGCGGTTCCTTCCCACACAGTCTCATTTCTTTGTTCCTTTCTCACAGCCACGCATGTTTTCCTTCTTCTTTAAAGTTATCGAACAGAAATGTGTACAATGCTCCTCCTAAAACCAATGGTTTATAACTGTAAGAAAGGATATGCTAACATTGAAACACCATGATTATGCCTCCCCCAACTCAGAGTGAAGCCAAACGCAAATTAGAGGAACAGCCCCTCATATTTCGCTTGGGCTGCTTACAACCTAGCGGTATGAATATTGATTTCTCTAACTGCAAACAACCCATGCATCGCCCCTCTCCGTCCTCCCCCACTCTAGTCGTCGTATTAGTTTCACTGTCGTCCTGTTGAGTTTCACTGTTTGTATAACTCGTTATCACCTTCCCCACTGCCAACAATGGACCATTGTGGGCTCCACCTTTCCTTGATCATCGTTGCTTTTTGCATATCTTTGTTCTATGTTACTTCTATATCTTTCGTTTCCCTCTGCGCAGATTCTCAGTCGGAAGAAAGATCTTGACCCGAAACATCACCTATTCCTTTTTCTCCAGAGATGCTGCCTGACCCGCTGAAGTCGCTGCAGCATTTTACGTCCCACTTTCGTTTTCACTGTATTAAAACACAATTTTGCGAAATTAATGTTCAAAGGTGAGGTACATGGTACCCACTATTATATGTGTGAGTTGAATGCAAGTGACTCAGGATAAACTACTTTCCATCTACTGTGCAAGTAACCAGTGTTTTCACGTGTGACCATTGACACTTGGTGTTTACGGTCAGTTGTAGTTGGGGGACTTCAAAGCTGAGCCTGATCCTGCCTTTGTTCAACATATCCCCCTTGGGGTTCCTGGACGGCAGCAGATTATGATGCAGCTTTCCTTTCTTGTATTGCCATGGGCCAAAAGACCAGTCGGATCATTTGACCACAGCCTTGGTCAAAATCAATTAGAGATGAACTCAGAAGTGAAAACCTGGGACCTTTATAACCCGCAGGATTCAGCTAATAAACTAAAAAGCAATGCGAAAGGCTTTCAAAAGTTGCAGCATCAAGCGGAAACAAGAGGTTATGGAGGAGGCTATAAGCAAAGCTCAATAAAGCTTGGATTGGCAGTGTCTGTTGCAGTTACAGACTTCGAGATTTATAATGGTAAAATCTGAGGGGAAGGCTAAGCTTATGAGCAATACAGAATCATGTATTGTCTTTCTGCTGACTGGATAGCACGCAACAAAAGATTTTCACTTTTATTTACACGTGACAATAAACTAAACTGTGCAAAATGTAAGCGACCTTTTTAATATACAGTTTATCGTGGCTTTTACACTTGTGAAATATTATCAGTGTGGTAATTACAGAGGCAGAATTAATTCATCTGTCATTAAAAACCCAAATATATTCTCATTATAGCATTCAATGTTTTTTAAATGATTGTTCTTTCCACTCCTGAAATTATTTTCTAACTTCCATGTCATATCTCAGGTGTCTTTCCTCCAGACCAGAAAATCTAAATTGATGCAATATTTTCTTATAGTTAGTTTTTGGATACAGAACATCCCTTTAGATCTTCTCTGCACATTTTCTTAAGCTTATATTGAGGCAGCGCCATACGGTGGCTCAGTGGTTGAGTTGCTGCCTTACAGCACTAGAGACGCGGGTTCGATCCTGACTACGGGTGCTGTCTGTACGGAGTTTGTACGTTCTGCCCGTGACTTGCATGGTTTTCTTCGGGATCTCCGGTTTCCTCCCACACTCCAAAGTCGTACAGGTTTGTTAGCTTGGTATAATTGTAAATTGTCCCTAGTGTGTGTAGATAGTGTTAATGTGCAGGGATCACTGGTTGGTGCGGACTCGGTGAGCCGACGGGCCTGTTTACATCCTGTATCTCTAAACTAAATCTAAAACTTATAGTGAGATGCGGCAAAGATCAGGAGCTGGAGTCAAAAGTGGTCCTTATACCAGAAAGTGGAGGGCATTCATGTTTCTGTTCCTCATCGTGAATCTTGGTGACCAAAACTAGGTACAATAAGTGTGGACCTCTATATAATAGACCGGAGCTCTATATAATTTGATCAGGAAGAAATTGTACCTATACAAATCAATATTCTATTGGCTTTGTTGATAGTTGTCTACATTGGTTGAACATAATGGCGTCGCAGGCAGACAGGGTGGTCAAAAAGGCTTTCGGCACTTTGGCCTTCATCAGTCAGAGTATTGAGCATAGAAGTTGGGGGGGTCACGTTGCAGTTGTATGTGACATTAGTGAGTGAGGCCACATTTAGAGTATTATGTTCAGTTTTGGGCACCATGTTATGGGAATGATGTTGTCAAGCTGGAAAGGGTGCTGAGAAGATTTACGAGGATGTTGCCAGGACACAAGGGCCTGAGCTACAGGGAGAGGTTGAGCAGAGTAGGACTCTATTCCTTGGAGCACAGGAGGATGAGGGGTGATCTTATAGAGGCGTACAGAATCATGAGTGGAATAGATCGGGTAAACGCACAGAGTCTCTTGCCCAGAGAAAGGGAATCGACAATCAGAGGACATAGGTTTTAGGTGAGTGGGGAAAGATTTAATAGGAACCTGAGGGGCCAGATCTTTTGCCCTCAGTGAATTATAGTGGAACCTCAGGTCTAGCGCACATTTTTAGCCAGGCTCAGATCTCTATTCTTCAAATACTTTTAATTGAATGGAATAAAATATGCCTTGATGATTGAAGGACAGAACTGGCAGGACATTGGGCTCAATAGAATCTCCCTTCTTTTTTCTGTTGTTGATGGCATTATCTCGCAATGCGAACGTCCATTAAATGAAAATTTGACTTTTGATCTCCTGAATATGCGCTAAACTTTGTTGTGGAGTCCATGTAAACAAGGGATTAGATAACCTCACCCAACATCATCAATCAGCCACCAATAGTCATGTAACAGTAGCTATCCAACAAACAAAAATAATCTCTCACGAAGGGCCATGTTTATATCCAGTATGGTGGCTAACGTTTTAGCCCGGGTTTTCTGCAATTTTATTCTTTCAGGAACTTGCCTCAATCTGTCACTGAAGATTCCTTCAAGACATGTCAGACCAAATTTGCCTTTCATTCCTCCAGTTTTCAAAGCAGGTTGCATTTAGTTAGAACGTGACTTGGAATTAATCATAATCATAAGGAAGGCTCGTATACAAGCAAACCCTTCATGGTGAATCTCTCCATCTTTAGATTTTAGACTTTAGAGATACAGTGTGAAAAGACTTGGTGCCAACCAATGAACACCCCCTACACTACCACTATACTACACGCTAAGGATAATTTACAATTTACAGGGGCCAATTAACCTACAAACCTGTACATCTCTGAAGTGTGAATGGAAACCGAAGCACCTGGTGAAAACCCACGCAGTCACAGTCGGAACGTACAAACTCCACACAGACAGCACCCTGGTTTCCTGCGCTTCTTTTGCTCTATAAGGTGCTGGCAAGGCCGCATTTGGAATATTGTGAGCAATTTTGGGCACCATATCTGAGGAAGAATGAGTTGGCTCTGAAGAGGGTCCAGAGGAGGTTCGCAAGAATTATCCCAGGAATTAATAGGTTAATCTATGATGAACGTTGTCGGCACTGGGTCTGTACTTGCTGGAGTTTAGATGAATGGTGGTGACCTCATTGAAACATACAGAATAGTGAAAGGATGTGGAGAGAATGTTTCCACTAGTGGGAGAGTCTAGGACTAGAGGTCATGGCCTCAAAATTAGAGGACGTCCTTTTAGGGAGGAGATGAGGAGCTTTTCTTTAGTCAGAGGGTGGTGAATCTGTGGAATTTTTTGCCACAGAAGGATGTAGAGGCCAAGTCAGTGGATATTTTTAAGGCAGAGATAGATCGATTCTTGATTAGTACAGGTCTCAGAGGTTATGGGGAGAAGGCCGGAGAATGGGGTTAGGAGGGAGAAATAGATCAGCCATGATTGAATGGCGGGGTAGACTTGATGGACCAAATGGCCTAATTCTACTCCTATCCCATGACCTTAAATTTCACATTGTTAGGATGCCAATGTTTGATATAGGGGATTGAGAGTTCAAGCGAGTTTATTTGCATATGGACTGGGATCAGAACAATGAAATTGTTACTTGCTGTAGCTTTACAGTCACATTAAATGCAATGATACAGCATATAGATACGTAATAATTCAGCAGTTTTTCTAGGTAAGTCAGATCATGAGCATCTAAGCCAAAGTACCCAATGCTACCTCAGTTGTGCAAAGCACATAGTTCGGTGCTGAGGTAGGGTTGTGGTTAGGGATGAGCAAGGTGATTCAAGAGTCTGATGGTTGACTGAAGAACCTGCAGGTAATAGTTCTCAGGCTCCTATACCTGGTAACTACAAGATGAAAGTATGGCCAGGATGGTGCGGATATTTGATGCTGTTTAGCTGAATTTCTGAGGCAGCGCTTCTCCTGTAGATCTTTTCGATGTTGGAGAGGTCAATACCCGTGATGGACCAGTCGATGTCCACCAATTTCTATAGCTTCCTTTGTTCTTGAGCGTTCAATTTACCAAACCAGGCTAAGAGGCTCCTTCTCTCTGTGTCTCCCTCTCCCCGATTCTTAGTCTGAAGAAGGGTCTCTACTTGAAACATCACCCATTCCTTCTATCCAGAGATGCTGCCTGTCTCTCTGAGTTACTCCAGCATTTTGTGTCTCTCTTCGGTGTAAACCAGCATCTGCAGTTTCTTCCTACACGATTCAACCAGTCAGTACGATCTCCACAGTACATCTGTAGAGGTTTGATAGAGTATTCAGTTTTCTTCTTCTGAAGCCCTTTGCTCCTCTACGGAGCATAGGCCATTGACAAATGTCCTCCACCTCACTTAGTTGTTGGCAGTTCTTTTGAGATCTCCCCAGTTGAGCCCACTCTCAGACATTTCTGGCTGGACACCTCTTCTCCAGTTCCTCTTTTCCCTTTTCCTTGGGGGTTCCATTTCAGGGCTTGCCGGGTGATGTTTGCGGCAGGTTTCCTGAGGGTGTGTCCAATCCAACTCCATTTTCTCCTTCGAATGTTGTCTCTCCACCAGATGTTAAGTATTCTCCTATGGCAGGTGGTAATGAATGTTAACACCTGCCAGACTATTCAGTGACAAGCCCCCAAACTTCTGAGGAAGTAGAGCATTGATGAGCTTTCTTTGTGATTGCATCAAAGTGCTGGGCCCAGGACAGGTCATCAGAGATGTGTACATCCATGAGCATGTCCAGGAACTTGAAGCCATCAACTCTCCACTGCCATCCCACTAATGATGACAGTTGTACGGCCCCTCGGCTCTGACTTATCGTTACCCATTATTTATTTAACAATTGTGGTATCGGCGGCAAATTTAAAGATGGCATTGTCGCTGTGTCTGGCTACACAGTCATAGGGATGAGGAATGTAGAGCAGAGGATTGAGCAGACACCTTGAGGTACCCTTATGTTTATGATCATTGAGGAGGAGCTGTTTATTTTAGAGATACAGCATTGCCGACCCGAAGAAGAGTCTCGACCCGAAACGTCACCTACTCCTTTTCTTCAGAGACGTTGTCTGACCCACTGAGTTACTCCAGTTTTTTGTGTCTAATTATGGAAACTGGCCCTTCAGCCCACCGAGTCCATGTTGACCAACGATCACCCGTTCACACTAGTTCCATGTTATCCCACTTTTGTGCCCACTCCCATCTCCCACCGGATCACCTACAAAATCCTGGTCCTCACCTACAAAGCCCTCCACCATCTGCCCCCCCCCCCCCCCCCATATCTCACTGACCTCCTCTCCCCCTACCAACCCTCACGGTCCCTCAGATCCACATCAGCCGGTCTCCTCTCCATCCACAAGTCCAACCTCCGCAGTTTTGGGGACAGAGCCTCCTCCAGGGCAGCTCCCAGGCTCTGGAACTCCCTCCCCCAACTGATCCACAATTCCATGTCCCTCACCATCTTCCAGTCCCGCCTCAAGACCCATCTCTTCACCTCTGCCTATCCTTAGCCCCACGTCCCCGTCCCTTTTCATCTGTGCATTAATTGCCTCATACTGTGTTTTGTATTGAATTCTGTCTTTACTTTGTGTACTAGTCATGTCTCTACTATTTATTTCATTCCCCTTACATGTTTTTCCTCTACATGCTCAATTTTTGTAAGGTGTCCTTGAGACTCTTGAAAGGCGCCCATAAATAAAATTTATTATTATTATTATTACACAATACAGGCAATTTACAGAGGCCAATTAACCTGCAAACCCGCTCACTTTGGGATGTGAGAGGAAGCTGGAGCACCGGGAGGAAACCCACAGTCAAAGGGAGATCGTGCAAACTCCACTCAGACAGCACCCGAGATATGAACAAAACCTGGCGCTGTGAGACATTGGCTCTACCAGCTACTGTACATCACTGTGCCACCCTATAAAAGCTACTCGAGTGCTGTTGCCAATTGGTATTTAGTGTCGTCGTTGATGAGGATCCAGTTGCATAGACTCGAGCAGAGACCCAATTCCGTGAACGTGGATTCCCAACTAGACTAGAGCCAGGTCCTATTGTTGGTAGTAACAAGGCTACTGACACCATTTTGAATATATTACCACCTCAATAACACCAATTACTTAACTTAAGGTCACCAGCTAAAGCAACATTTCAGTACATTTGAGTAGCCACATACTTGACGTGAAACGAAGTGACAAATGATTGGTAACTTATATCTCATTCATACCTAATTGTCACATGTACGTCATGATAACAACACATTTACATTGTGTCGATAATATAGCAAATTCTCACAAAATGTCAAAACGATATACTGACACTAAGCCCTCAAATTAATATTTGAATCGGAAGGTAAGTGTCTCAAGAGAACATTGCCACAGTAGGTGAGAGGAGAAAAAGGCTGAAAGGATTAGGGAAGAAACTCCTGAGCTTAAGGCCTGGGCTGTGAAGCCTTGGCTACCAATGAATGAGCAATGTAAATCAGGATAGGCACAAAATGCTGGAGTAACTCAACGAGACAGGCAGCATCTCTGGATAGAAGGAATGGGTGACGTTTCAGGTCTAGACCCTTCTTCAAACCAAGACTGCAATCAGACAGAACTGGTGGCCTAGAGACATCTTTAGACTTTTATGCATTAGACTTTAGAGATACAGCGTGGAAACAGGTCCTTCGACCCACCGAGTGTGTGAGGATATCGGAGCACCTGTTGAAAACCAACGTGGTCACAGGGAGAACGTACAGTACAAACTCTGTACAGACAGTACCTGTAGTCAGAAGGTAGACAAAAATGCTGGAGAAACTCAGCGGGTGAGGCAGCATCTATGGAACGAAGGAATAGGTGACGTTTTGGGTTGAGACCCTTCTTCACACCTGTAGTCAGGATCGAACCCGGGTTTTCGGCATTGTAAGGTAGCAACTCTACCGCTACGCCACTGTGCTGCCCCCTATTTTTGAAATGTCATCTCTTGCTTATCTACCCGAGGGCCAAATTCATCTTGGAGGGGTGTAGGAGAATAATAGATTACAGAAGTAGATGGTGGTGAGGCTATGAAGAGTTTTGATTACAAGGATAAGAATTTTAAAGTTACGAGGGTAGGTAAGTGATTACTGTATTAGGGTAATAATGGGTAACCAGGAGTGCTTTTCCTCTTTGATCTTCTCAGCTGATCAAATTCAGCTCATCATCACATGGGCAAGTGCGTTTACGAAGGCCCCTGTCTTCAATCCGAGGCTTTAACTAGGATTTTAGATGCAATCTCAACTAAAAGCTGGTACGTTAGATAGCAAAGTAGTGGGGGACTTCTAGCAGGTATCAGGTAGCAGTCCCAGCTAAAACCTCCTGACGCAAATTTGAATTATGCAGTGGGAAGGTATGCAAGTATTAAATATGTAGCAAATCTTGTTCAACAAGTTTTTCACCGTACATCGGTACATGTGACAATAATAAACTAAACTAAACTAAACAACCTTTGAAGAAAAGACACAAATTGCTGGAGTAACTCAACGGGTCAGGCAGCATCCCTGGAGAACGTGGATAGGTGAAGTTTCAGTATATAGATACAAGATAAGGGAATATCAGAGTTAAAGTAAGAAATGTTACTGTGGGAAAAGAGATTTAAAAGTGTGGAGCAATTGTTTAGCACCTGTATTTACTATAATGCCTATGGTTAAGAATGCATTTCATTACTGACAAATTCTTACTTTTTCCTAGTTTAGAGACACAGCACGGAAACAGGCCCTTTGGACTACAGAGTCCATCCCGATCAGCGATCACCCCGTGAACCCCATGAACTACCACTATCCTACACACTAGGGACAATTTACAGAAGCCAATTAGCCTTTAAACCTGCATGTCGTTGGAGTGTTGGGAGGAAACCGGACCTCTTGGAGAAAACCCACGCGGTCACAGAGGGAACGTACAAACTCCATATAGACAGCACCCACAGTCAGAATCAAACACGGGACACTGGTGCTGTAAGGCAGCAACTCTACTGCTGTTCCATGTGCTGCCTGGAAATGCTCTGGAATATCCTAAAGTTGTGAATGCACCTTATAATAAATAGCAGGCTTTTACTCTTCAATATTGATCTTGCTGAATCCAGTGCGTTTATTTTAATGTTGCGGCTGCCAAACCGAAAATTTACATTGAGAAACTTTGGCATCACTTCACTGCAAACCAACTACAATGACATCCTGTGTAGGAAGGATCTGCAGATGCTGGTTTAAACCGAAGATAGACCTGAAGATGGGTCTCGACCCAAAACATCACCCATTCCTTCTCTCCAGAGATGCTGCCTGGCACGCTGAGTTACTCCAGCATTTTGTGTCTATCTTCACCGACATCCTGTTGGACATCAGTGTCATTTTTGGTCAGTTAATCATTCAGCTGTAACATAGAGCGAGCTTATCTCATCAACTTGAGCCAGATTCAAGTTTGTCCAGTGATTCAGGCAATTAATCAATCGCTATCTTACAAAATTAGTATGTTTCTTACATTCACTTTGTGCTTATAGCCCCATGTTATCTGTTGTCTTTGCAGCTTATCTCTGCTCATTCTCTCTGGTTGTTCAGTGCAAGATTGATAATGATGTCACCTTTATGTTTATCATCTGACTGCATTCTTTCCCACTTCCCTGCTGTTTCTTAAAGTTAGTCAAGCTCTGCGGACCGAGCCTTTAGCATGAGGTCACCTTGTGTGAGCAACCATGGCGTGAGCCAGAGATTCCTCGGGGAGAAGGTAATTCTATTTGCAACTTTTCACCGCACTGCTTCATTCATGCCAAAGGACATTCTTGCCATTGAAATTCACTGCAGGACACCTGCACGAGCCTGCGATTAGGTTACCTCAGCCATCTCCTAATGGGGTTCCAACAAAGTGTAGCATAGCCAAGGAATTCCTTAAAGTGCTCATCTTTCAAATAGCAACAAATAACCAGATGAGAGACACAAAGTGTTGGAGTAACTCAGCGGGTCAGACAGCATCCCTGGAGAAAAGGAGTAGGTGACGTTTCGGTTGTGACCTATCTTCAGACGGGGATTAATTCCTGAGGACGGAAATCTTCCACGGGATTGCTTTGAGCTTGAATATTGCAAGTGGGAAGTGCATATCAGCATTGCCATCTCCAACATCCTCCCATTAGACTTTAGACTTCAGAGATACAGCACAGAAACAGGCCCTTCGGCCCATCAAGATCGCGCCGACCAGCGATCACCCATGTGTACTAACACTCTACACACTTGGGGTAATTTACAATTTTAAAGTGTATTACAATTTGCAATTTTTACCGAAGCCAATTAACCTACAAACCTGCGCATGGAGGAACCACAGATGCCTGGTTTACACCGAAGATAGACACAAAATGCTGGAGTAACTCAGCGGGTCAGGCAGCGTCTCTTGGGAAATGGAATAGGTGACGTTTCAGGTCAAGACCTTTCTTCAGTCGTGCACGTCTTTGGAGTGTGGGAGGAAACCGGAGCACCCGGAGAAAACCCATGCGGTCACGGGGAGAATATACATAGTCCATACAGGCAGCATCTGACGTCAGGATCAAACCCAGCCCTTTTCTATTTTTCCCTTCCTTTTTAAGACTGCTGTCCTGGCTAATAATTAGCTCTCAACCAACAGTTTTAAAAGACATGGTTATTTATTCATTACTTCTTATGGGATTTGGCTGCCTTGATTACTTTATTGTAACAATGACTGAACAATAACATTATTTGTGCACAAACACTTAGAGCAAGAGAAGGCCACCTGGTCCCTCAAGTCTACTCTGTCATTCATCAAGTTCCTACCTATCTGGTAACCTTTCACCTCCTGTACATCCCTGGCCATAAAACACCCTGACACTGACAGAGGTCATCAAATGGTCATGGTAGATGCCCTAGCGTTACTTTAATCTGTTAAAAAAGCATGACTCAGCGAAGGTCTCCACAGGTAACATCTCTTATGTTGAATAGGGTCATCTGTGATGGGTTAAATGGCCTACTGTGCTCGACCTTGTGACTCCGACCCGACCGCCGGGACTTCAACCAGTCGCTCCGCGCCGGCTTCTCCATTGGCCGCAGCGCCCTGTGGGGCGAGACCTCCTCTGTCGACTAACTGCAGCGGGTGAATCGGGCCTGCTTGCTCGGACTATGCTGGTGGTAGTTTGGAAATGACTTCTTCAGACTAGCCCTACTGTGGTCCCCAGCTATGCTGTGGAAGGTTGTGCGTTATGCCCTTTGGTATTTGTTGACCTGCGGCAGTCATACTGATGGGGGTGAAAGGGATGGCACTTCACTGGTAGATGTTCCAGGTGGAAGAGGTGTTGGATATGACTGCTATGTCTGAGCACCACGAAGAGTTTACCGATGATGAATGAATGAATGAATGAATGAACCATGTTCCTTGCACAAACTCAAATTAGAGGGAAGAACATGGTAGCTAGTTCTCAGACAGGGTTGCCAGGCAATCAAAACTGGGGAAAAAACAAATTGCTGAATGATCTACAGAAATAATTGGGAAAATAGCAATAGAGGAGAAATAAAATTAAGGATTAAACCACTTCATGATTAGCAATGATATAATGAGAGATAAAGAGGCACTGGAGATCTAGGGGATTGAATTAAGTAATAGGAAATCATTTAATACTGGAGTGTGAATTGTGTGCAGGTCCGAGAGATAAATTAGATTAGATTGGTTTATTATCTATATTACTAAAAGTCTGATCTTGACTGCTTTTGGCTCGCTGTGGTGTGAATTCCGAGAGAACGTAGCCACCTATGGCCGTCATTTTTGGCCACCTCGCTCAGAGCCCCCCTCCGCCTTCCGGGACCAGAGGGATTTTCCCATTGATGAAAAATCAGAGCGATATTAATGTTTTTTTTTTTAATTGCCCTTCTCTCTGCTGCCCCTGCTGGTGGGAGGGGGGAGGGACTATTAAACCCGGAAGTGGTGTGCCTCACAGTCTCTGCACGATGGAGGAAGCCAGAGGATCACGTCTCTCTGAGCTCTGAATAACACTGAACACATGTTTACTCAACTGTGAGTCCCCTTAATGTGGTCTGAAAATGAAAATATGGTTGGTTTGAAGTAAAAAGGCACTGCCTGCAAATGGTGGTTTGGGTGCTTTGGCTTGAAGTTAAAAGGCACTACTGCAAATGGTGGTTCAATACAAGCGCCTGTATTGATTGAATGACACAGTATGGAAACAGGCCCTTCATATCAATTCCCTGTACGAGGGGCAAATGTACTGAGGCCAATTAATCTACAAACCCACACGTCCTTGAGAAGTGGGAGGAAACAGGAGTTTAGCTTAGATTAGTTTATTGTCACGTGTACTAAGGTACAGTGAAAAGCTTTTGTCGTGAGCTAACCAGTCAGCGGAAAGACAATATGTGATTACAATCGAGCACGCACAGTAATACAGCATATAATTGAAGACATTTACTTAAGGTCATAAGGTCATAAGGAATAGGAGTACAATTAGGCCATTCGGCCCATCGTCTACTCTGCCATTCAATCATGGCTGATCTATCTCTCCCTCCTAACCCCATTCTCCTGCCATCTCCCCATAATCTTTGACACCTGTACTAATCAAGAATCTATCTATCTCTGCCTTAAAGGTTTCAGAAACATGCCAGAGGGTGAGCACCTTGAACATTTTCAGCTGATCTGAGACAGTGGCATGGTTTTGGAAAGGGAATATTCTGCCTACTGATGGGTTTGTTTGTAAGCTAATTAGAACAAGGGACAAGGTTATGTCTGTGGAGCTGTACAGAAAAAGCAGAAAATACTGAGCAGGTTAGGCAGCATATAAACAAAGCCAGCATTTCATTCAAACTCAGTAACTCAGCGGTCAGGCAGCCTCTATGGAGGACATGGATAGGTGAGATTTCGGGTTGGGGCCCTTCTTCAAACTGGTTGTAGTCGGGGGATGAAAGTGGGAAATGAAGTGGGGTTAGGATAAAGTCTGGCAAGTGATAGGTGGATACAGGTGAGGGAGTTTGATTGGCAAATGGGTGGATAGAGACAAGAGATTCAAACTAGACAAAATCGTGTTAGATAAGGGAGAGGAGTGCAGTGAAATGTAAAGCCAGAGAGAGGGATAAAGGTGGAAGGGAGGGAGGGGAAGAGTGTGTGTGTGTAAGGGGTAGGGGGGCGGGGGGGTAGATGGGAACTTGTCTAAATTTGGAGAATTCAATCCGCTACATCAATGACTGCATCGTTAACTAATGTGCTCCGGTTTCCTCGCACACTCCAAAGACATACAGGTTTGTAGGTTAATTGGCTTCCGTGCATTGTACCTAGTGTGCAGGATAGATCTAGTGTATGGGTGATGGGTAATGATGATGATACTCTATTGTACCTAGCCTGGTGCAATGGAATTCTTTGTTTTTGCATACAAAGTACATGAAAGAGTCGCCACAAAGTCGCCGACAAAGGTACGAAAAGTACTCAACCCTTCATCGTTTCCCCCCCCCCCCTAAGGTTCCCCTTAGTTCTCGGCAGCCCCCGCCCCATGACAGGTTGTTCTTGGTGAGGCGGCCCGTCCTCGAGGCTCCGTTCAAGGCCCGACTCCATTCGAGGTTCCGACCCAACCACGTTCTCAGCCCGACTCTGAGGCTCCGACCCGTCCTTCTCCATGGTGGCTCCAACTTGACCTCAGGGCTCCGACCCGACTGCCGCAACTCCAACCACTCGCGCCGGCTTCTCCATAGTGCAGCGAGTCCTCCTCCGTCTACTGACGACGTCGCCGATCGCTGGTCTGCGTGGAGTCCGCAGGCCGAAGGGCCTGTTTCCACACTGTATCTCTAATTTAAAAAAAAACTAAGATGCTGCCTGACCCTCTGAGTTACTCCAGCATTTTGTGTCAATCTCTTCCCACATTTCAACAGTGAGGATATTTAATAAGTACTTAGTTGTCGGTGATTACCTTGGGTGGTCCGGAGACCACAGAGCTGAGATTAAATTCTCAAGGGCAGCCAGTACTTAATGGGTTCCTCAACTCAATGGTTCAATGATGCTTTTATTGTCACACGTGCAAAATGCAAACCCACGGTGAAATTATTTTCCTACAAACTGTACTGTAGTGTTGCCAAACCTAAGCTCTTCCAGGTTTAGCAAACTTTACAGACACAGTTAGACACAAAATGCTGGAGTAACTCAGCAGGACAGGCAGCATCTCTGGAGAGAGGGAATGGCTCGAGTTTACTGATCCCACATGTATGAGGTGCCATGTTTTGGGGCCAAATCCGACTCCAGATCAGTGGAAGAGTCAATAGATGCACAAGACATTTTCAGCTCAGGAACATGTCCTCAACAGCGCTGGCAGTTGTTGGAGCCATGCACATTTTTAGTAGCCAAGAAATTGTTTGGCGCGGTTGTTCTCGCCACAAGAGGCCCGCACCAGCCTTTGACCCAATGATGTTGTGCTGTTAATAACGGAGAAGAAAAGACTACAGTAGTCCTCTCTCTGACAGATTATAAACACCAATAAAAGATGCATTGTCTGCAACTACCCGTCCCCTCATCCTTGGAGAACACAGTGTGGATGTCCTGTCAATTGCGATCATCAGTGAGGACTGAGGTTCACCAGACTGAAAACGTTTAACCCAAAGTGGTGTTGGAAGCATATTGGTGACTGGTTGCAATTCGGACGGGCACATCCTAGGTAGCAGCGCAAGGCAGCAGCAGTGACAAGGACCGAATGCTGGATTACACGGCTGGGTTACGTAAGGGGTGTTCAAGGTGGATAACCAGCTCACCATATCTCTGTGTAGGAAAGAACTGCAGATGCTGGTTAATGCAGAAGATAGACACAAAGTCCCGGAGCAACTCAGCGAGTCAGGCGGCATCTCTGGCGAAAAGGAACAGGTGATGTTTTGGGTCGGAACCCTTCTTCAGACTGAAAGAAGATGGGTGGGGCGGGGGGGTAGGAAAAGGCCTGAACACAGCTGGGCCAGACACAGAGCGGAGTTGTGGGATATGGGGAGAAGACACAATCTACTGATTGTGGATGATCAGCCATGATCACAGTGAATGGTGGTGCTGGCTCGAAGGGCCGAATGGCCGACACCTGCACCTATTGTCTATTGTCTATTGTCTAGAATCAAGGAAGGGTGGTGCCTATAATGGCTCATTGTTTGGCTGGGGAAGAAGTTACAATGAACAGGGGTGCGAACAGTGGAACTAGTAGGCTGTGTGGAGTCTGTTTCCCATGACCAGTGCCTGGTTTTCAGGGCTACACAGAATGGCCCGGGTGATGTTTATGTCAGAGGTTGGAGGGAGAGCTCAGCAAGGTGGGTATATAATTGGGTGGCGCAGGGTGGCACAGCAGCAAAGACCCAAGTTCAATCCTGACTACGGGTGCTGTCTGTACGGAGTTTGTACATTCTTCCCATGACTGCGTGGGTTTTCTCTTGGACACTCCAAAGACGTTCAGGTTTGTGGGTTGATTGGCTTGGTATAATTGTAAATTTCCCCTAGTGTGTGTGTGTGTGTAGGATAGCGTTAGTGTGTAGGGGATCGCTGGTTGGCATTGTCTCGGTGGGCCGAAGGGCCTGTTTCCGCGCTGTATCTCTAAAAAGACAACCCCTGTTGCCCCCAATTGTAAGGAGAGTTGCAAAAACATTCACTTCCTTCTGAAGCTGCATTTTCCGTCCTTCGTTTACCAGTTTTCCTGAACCCTGGGCCTGGACAGTAAAACATGGTCGTGAGATCTCTTGCCTTATTAATGCATTTAATTTTCAATCAAGCTCGTTGGAGTGCGCACTTCTCAGTAAAACCCCAACATTGATCCGCTGGAGGCAGCTTCCCAACGTTTATGTCTTTTTTACCCCATTTAAACCCGATCCACACTGGTTGATATGTGCTCCTTTGACCCACGTGTCCAAGGAAGGCAGTGGCTGGAGGCCCACAACAGCCTGGGACTTGCCTGGAATGGGAGGTGTTCATTAGAACTAGAGCACGGACTGGACAAATCATGGCGCCTCCTGCATGCGGGCTCAGTACTATTTCCGTACAATTTGCTAAGTGGGGATGTGCTTAGTTCAGTTTAGTTTTAGTTTAGTTTAGAGATACAGAGCAGGAACAGGCCCTTCGGCCCACCGAGTCCACGTCGACCATAATGCTATCCTACACACTAGGGACAATTTACAATTACAATCAGCCTACAAACCTGTACACTTTTAGAGTGTGGGAGGAAACCGGAGCACACGGAGAAAACCCACGCAGGTCACGGGGAGAACTTACAAACTCCATACAGACAGCACTAGTAGTCAGGATTGAACCTGGGTCTCTGGCGCTGTAAGGCAGCTACTCTACCGCTGCGCCACCATGCCTTAGTGCAAACGTAAGCACAAACCTAAGCAATCTAAGCGCTGAGAACTCTGGATGTGCTTAGGTATGGGAATAGTCTACTGGACAGAGAAGAATTTCACTGTGTGTTTACACTTCACACATGTGACAATAAAAGCACCATTGAACCATTGAGTCTGGTCTACATGTGAACCCAACCTCACCAACATCGCTAACTTTTAACTGCTTCCACAATTAGAAATGCAATCCGAAATGAACAATAAATGCTGGTATTGGCAGCAACATCTGCAGCCTGGGAATGAGTAAATAACACGTGTGGCTCCAAGGCAAGTTATAAATTGCTTTTTACTACTTTCTGGCCAATTTGGTATTGAGTATACAAGGCATGAGTCAATGTCTGCTAAAGTTAACCCTGGGGGCAGTTGCAGGAATAGCTTGGGAAGTCTTTTTGAGAATGGGAAGTTTTTCAAGTTTTCAGGGATGCCTCTTTCTGCCTCATGTTATTATTGTGGGCGAAGTGGACATCCAGTGGGTTTTCTGAACATCCTACCACAGGTGGCATGGTGGCACAGCGGTAAGGTTGTGGCCTTACAGTGCCAGAGACCCGGGTTCAATACTGACTGGGTGCTGTCCGTACGGAGTTTGTACGTTCTCCCTGTGACCATGTGGGTTTTCTCCGGCTGCTCCAGTTTCCTCCCACACTCCAAAGGCGTACAGTTTTGCAGGGTTAATTGACTTTGAAAAAATTGTAAATAGGATAGTGCTAGCGTAAGGGGTGTTCGCTGAGTGGGCCGAAGGGCCTGTTTCTGCACTGTGTCTCTAAAGTCTAAAGTAAAGTCTAAAGGCATCTCGTCATACGGGTCCCATCTCAGTCAATCCCATACCGGTGCAGATGCCCCATCCCGACACACTGTGCTCTCTTACCACAGCATGGCTCTCCCTCCATCTCCCAATCCACACGGTGTCTAACTACCTCTGATGGACTTACTGCAGATGTCCTTCCTCCCATTGCAACCCCGTCCAATGCACTGGTTTCCCTCAGGGCTTTGTGCAAGCGTGCTGGTAGACACAAAATGCTGGAGTAACTCAGCGGGACTGGCAGTGTCTCTGGGGAGAAGGAATGGGTGACGTTTTGGGTTGAGGCACTTCTTCAGATTTCAGATTTTATTTAAATCTTCAATGACTTCCGTTTTCCAGGCCCCCACCCCCTCATCTTTACCATGGTTTTTATTTCAATAGTCCGTCCAATCGTGCTTTCCCACATTGTCCCTCTTTCCCGTCTCTTCACTCGATGCGCTTCCGCCTCGATCCCTTCCTACGCCTGCTTCCAAAAAGCACCCTCTTAGTGTGATTCCTCCACTCCTGTGTAAGTCTCCCTGGATAGTCAATCTCTCGGCGTTGGAATGAAAACAGAAAATGCTGCAAAAACGCAGCAGGTAAGGCAGCATCTGTGGGAAGAGAAATGGTCAACATTCTGGGTTTGCGGCCCTTTGTCAGAAGTAGGAAACAGAGAGGCGTGAGTTCGTTTTTTGGTAACAGAGAAGGTGGGGGTGGGAGGGGGAGGGGGGGTGATATATAGGATAAAGGGAATGACCGTGATAGGACAAGTCAAAATGGTTTAATGGTGGCAATGGCCAGCAGATTAAGTTTCTTGGTCTGCATAATGTTTTTGGAAGTGTGGAATACCCTTTAGAATCTGCTTCACCCTGAATCATTTCAGTTTAAACTTTCTTTTGAATGCAGTGCTCCCTTTCTAAAGTTTTCAACACAGCCACCAATGCATGCTGCCTTGATAATCTGTCCCTCCATCTAGCGTTTTCTCAGTAACACCAGAATGATTTACCAGAATGATCCCAGGAATGAGGGGGTTAACAAATGATGAGCGTTGGACTGCACTGGGCCTGTACTCGCTGGAGTTTAGAAGGATGAGAGGGTAACCTCATTGAATAGTGAAAGGCCTGGGTCGAGTGGATGTGGAGAGGATGTTTCCACTAGTGAGAGAGTCTAGGACCAGAGGGCAGAGCCTCAGATTTAAAGGACATACCTTTGCAAAGGAGATACGGAATAAATTCTTTAATGGTGAATCTGTGGAATTCATTACCACAGATGGCTGTGGAGGCCGGCAATGGATATTTTTAAGGCGCAGATTGACAGGTTCTTGATTAGTACGGGTGCCGGGGGTTATGGGGAGAAGGCAGGAGAATGGGGTTGAGAGGGAAATAAAAAGGAAAAATCAGCCATGAATGAATGGCGGGGTAGACTCGATGGGCCAAATGGCCTAATTCTGCTCCTATAACTTATGAACTTATAACACACCTATCAACTTTAAACCTCAAAATATTGTACAATTTGTAGCTATATGTTTGTAGTTCTGAGCTGTAAGTATCCTATGTACAGCGCCATCTAAGATCAAGCTGTAGCCAGCCCTACAAGACATCATAAGATTTACACAACACAAGGAAGCCGGTTACCTCACAATCAATGATACCGCTCGAGTTGACCCTGAGTCAGAATACTCTATGTCAGACACCACTGTGCTCTCAGACTTGACTATAACAAAGCTAAGCTCTTGCCTCTAGAATTGAAAGAAAAATTAACCACATTACACGAGCTTGAATCCAGTGAAGAAGGCTCCTTGTCATGTTATAACAAGATAAACACAAAGTGAGGCTCACACAGATGAACCTTTAATTGCTTTCACTACTAATTCTGGACCTGTCACGGAATGGACTGTAATCTAAAGGACACCGCACATTAATCATTGTCAGCACCTCTTAAATTGTTAAGGAGAAGCTCAAATTTTGATTTAATATCGCTCCTGAGGGGATATAATTGGTTGCAGCGGACATCTACCCACCTCGTGCTGGCTCTGGATACAAGATCTGGTGTCGTGATGCAGTCCTGCAGGGTTACATATTGCGTGATCCTAGGTCATACAGTGCAAGGGCTACTTACATTTCAGAGCAGCACACAAGCGCTGTCAAATTATACAGCCAGCTTATCTCAAATTTTCATTTTGGGAACGTACGATCGAGGTTATCGGCACCTCCCCGTAACACCTCTGCCCCTTCCCCCACGTTAAGGGATATTTCCATTGAAATAAGATCAGGACATTCAGGGCACAGTCACAGTGTAGCATCTCATGTGCTTTGCAAGGTCACTCACTTAGGGCTTAGTAGGTAATTCACTGTGGCTACTCACCACCTTCGTGACCTCCTCCTCCTACTTGGACTAGGTTAGTGAGCGGCTCCTGCCATCAGGAAGGAGGTACAGGAGCCTGAAACCTGTAAGGTCCAGGTTCAGGAGCAGCCTCTTCCCTACAACCATCAGGCTTTTTAAACACAGATGATAGACACACAATGCTCGAGTAACTCAGCGGGTCGGGCAGCATCTCTGGAGAAAAGGAATAGGTGACGTTCCAGGTCGAGACCCTTCTTCAGACTGACAGTCGGGGAGAGGGAAACGGTACAAAGAAAAGGTACAAAGAACGAATGAATGAAAGGTGTGAAAAGGACAAATCAAAACCAGCAATGATGATCAAGGAAAGGTGGAGCCCACAATGGTCCATTGCTGGTTGTGTAGAAGGTGATATCGAGTGTATACAAACAGTGAACAGCGACAATGAAACTACGAGGATAGGGGAGGGATTGAGAGAGAGGGAATGCAAGGGTTACCTGTTGTTAGTGAAATCAATATTCATACCACTGGGTTGTAAGCTGCCCAAGCAAAATATGAGATGCTGGTCCTCCAATTTGCTCCAAGGCTCCAAACTACATAGATTTGGGAACATTATTTTTGACTTTGCGCTATTATTGTTGGTTTATTTGTCTTTTTTTGTAGATATACCTAACTTTTGTTGTACAGAGTGTTTCGGCGTGCTATGTTTATATATCTTCACGCTGACTGTATGGAGTTTGTACGTTCTCCCCGTGACTCGTGTGGGTTTTCCCCGGGATCTCTGGTTTCCTCATACACTCCAAAGACATCCAGGTTTGTAGGCCATTGGCTTGGTAAAATTGTAAATTACCCCTAGTGTGTGTAGAAATAGTTGTGCAGGGATCGCTGGTCACCACGGACTCGGTGGGCAGAAAGACATGCGTCTCTAAACTAAAGTAAACTAAACTAAACTGCGGTAAAGAGAATGGCATGCAAGATCATTTCAGTGAACATTTAGTCAACTACAATCTGCATTAATTAGGGCACCAAATGGAATATTCACAAGATTACTGATGAGTCCAGATTAATGGGAGGAACCATTCATTTACGATTGGGGTAGGTCACTCAGTCGTTCAAGCATGCTTCTCCATTAAACAAAAAAAAATTGAATGCAGTCCAGTTCTACACTCCTGGACTCGGTGGGCTGTTTCCGTGCTGTATCTCTAAACCTAAACTAAATATTCTTGTCCATCATTCACCTCTTACCCAGACCCAATTGCATGTTTGACCTCTCCCACCACCGATGCTCCCTTTCTCCAATGATTGATGTTCATCATTCTTCCCGCCTCACAATTCTTTGATTTCCCAATTCCAGGCCAAACCTCCGTAACACCACCTCCTCCACCCAAATCCCATATTCCAGTCATTCCTTGGGTTTTGAGTCTCGTGCAGGATAGCATTTCAGTACCAGGTGGCCTCTCGCCCGATCCTGAAATGAATTGCTGAATTCACGTAGTTGTTCATCGATGCGTATTAAGTATCTTGCAATCGTTCTACAGAAAGAAACTCGCTAAGGAAATGCATTCTCTTCTGAAAGGGAGCATAGGCCATTGACAAATGTCCTCCACCTAACTCGGTTGTTGCAGTTTTTTCAAGATCTCCCCAGTTGAGCCCACTCTCAGACATTTCTGTCTGGACGCCTCTTTTACCAAGTAGTGTTTAAAATTTGTAGCGTGTAAAAATGAATTAATTAGATGCTTTAACTGTAAAAGATTCTGCTTTACAGTGGTGCAGCTGGTCGAGCTGCTGCTTCACAGCGTCAGAGACCTGCGTTCAATACTGACTTTGGGTGCTGTTTGCGAGGAGTTTGCATGTTCTTTCTATGACCACGAGGGTTTTCCCCTACACCCTAAAATCAAGTTCAAGTTCGTTCAAGTTCAAGTGAGTTTATTGTCATGTGTCCCTGATAGGACAATTAAATTCTTGCTTTGCTTCAGCACAACAGAACATAGTAGGCATTGACTACAAAACACATGAATAAATAAACTGATAGTGCAAATAACAGATAATGGGTTATTAATGTTCAGAGTTTTGTCCGAGCCAGGTTTAATAGCCTGATGGCTGTGGGGAAGTAGCTGTTCCTGATCCTGGTCGTTGCAGTCTTCAGGCTCCTGTACCTTCTACCTGAAGGTAGCAGGGAGATGAGTGTGTGGCCAGGATGGTGTGGGTCTTTGATGATACTGCCAGCCTTTTTGAGGCAGCGACTTCGATAAATCCCCTCGATGGAAGGAAGGTCAGAGCCGATGATGGACTGGGCAGTGTTTACTACTTTTTGTAGTCTCTTCCTCTCCAGGGCGCTCAAGTTGCCGAACCAAGCCACGATGCAAACGGTCAGCATGCTCTCTACTGTGCACCTGTAGAAGTTAGAGATAGTCCTCCTTGACAAACCGACTCTCCGTAATCTTTTCAGGAAGTAGAGGCGCTGATGTGCTTTCTTGATAATTGGATCAGTGTTCTCGGACCAGGAAAGATCTTCAGAGATGTGCACGCCCAGGAATTTGAAGCTCTTGACCCTTTCAACCATCGACCCGTTGATCATGTAGGTTAATTGGTTTCTTTAAATTGCCCCTAATGTGTGGGAAGTGCATGAGAAAGTAGGATTACATAGAACTAGTAGAAAGGTGTGATCGCTGGTCGGTAAGGATTTTGTGGGCCAAAAGGCCTGTTTCCACACTGTAAATATAGCATTTATAGCATTTCAATATAGCATTTTTAAGGATGAGGTGATCCAATTTCTCTCCTGCACAATACAATCTATTTCTGTTTTGTGACGTTGATAAAATATAAAATCCTTTCCCTTTGTTTCTTGATTAGTACAGGTGTCAGGGGTAATGGTAAGAGGCAGGCAAATGGGATTAGGGGGGAGATATAGATCAGCCATGATTGAGTGGAGGAGAAGACTTGATTGGCCGAATGGCCTAATTCTGCTGCTATCACTTATGACCTTATAGAATGGAAAGTTTTCTTTGACCATTTTCTGCATCTGATACCACTGTAACTTTAAGCCAGTTCATTGCCTATTCTGCAGCAGATCAATCCAAAAACAAGAATGGACAGATCCGTCAGGTTGGTCATGTATGCAGGATTTACGAAGGCTTGCCATTGAACTAGAGCTTTTACTTTTGGTGTCATTTGTTCAAATATGATCATGCTAATAAGTGCGACCTCACGGCTCAGAGTTGTTTAAATAGTTTAAACATTTAAGGGCGGCACGGTGGCGCTGCGGTAGAGTTGCTGCCTTACAGCGCCAGGGACCCGGGTTCGACCCTGTTTATGGGTGCTGTCTGGTTCCACCAAGATGCAGTATAGAACGTCACACGAGATCCTCCCCTGTGCCTATCAAACTGTACAACTCCTCCCCTTTCCGTCGTGGGGTAGACTGACTCCCCTTCCCCCATCCACCCCCCCACCCCCTTCCCCATCTTTGCAAATCCCCAATCCTTTCCACTTGTCACTTTAATTTCATGTTTCACGTATTTTATGTTTGTGTGACTGTTGGCAAATCAATTCCCATCCTGGGATAAATAAAGTTCTATCGTTTCGTATCGTATCGTATGGAGTTTGCACGTTCATCCTGTGACCTGCATGGGTTTTCTCCGGGTGCTCCTGTTTCCTCCCACACTCCAAAGACGTACATGATTGTAGGGTAATTGGCTTCAGTAAATTGCAAATTTGCAAATTGCAAAATTGCAAATTATCCCTAGCGTGTAGGATAGTGCTATTGTACGGGGTGATCATTGGTCAGCATGCACTCGGTGGGCTGAAGGGCCTGTTTGCATGTTGCATCTCGAAATGACAATATTCTTCACCTACCTCTTCATGTTGGACTATAAATGTTTTTTTTAAATTCCTCTGAATATTACCCTGAGATTGTCTGCCATGGCATAGATGTGGGTACAGGTGGCAGCAAAAACTGCATAAATGAAACGCAAACAGCCTTTGTCAATATGCATGAAACTAGCAATTTGGATTTAATTTCATAAGTACAGCCTTGTGGATTGTATTTGCATTTGTCATATTTATAATTCTTGCACCATAATTACTTTGCAATGTTATTTTCATCACATCTGGGTTTTATTTTTGAACAGTGTGCATAGAATGAGATCCAAGCTCCCCAACAAAACAAACCTAATCAGATCAAGCTGCAATTTTCCTCCACACAAAAACAGTTGCTGTAATTCTATGCGGCTGCCCTTTCCTTGCTTCCCTTCATGCCAGGCTTGGGGACGTTGCTGATTTGATCCATTGGGCCAGGCCATGCTGAATTACCCCACTGCCCAGGCTCACTACCTGCAGATAGACACAAAAAGCTGGAGGAACTCAACGGGACAGGCAGCATCTCAGGAGAGAAGGAATGGGTGACTTTTCATGTTGAGACCCCCCCCCCCTACCTGCAGTGCCGATCCACCAGATGCAGAGGGCGGGAGGACGGAGCAGAGGGAACCCCATACTGTTAGCTTGCTAGGCGGTACAGTGGCGTAGCGGTAGAGGTACTACCTTAAGCGCAGGAAACCAGCATTCTGTCTGTAAGGACTTTGTATGTTCCCCCCGTGACCTGCGTGGGTTTTCTCCAGGAGCTCGGGTTTCCTCACGCACTCCAAAGATGTACAGGTTTGTAGACTAATTGGCTTGGTAAAATTTTAAGTTGTAAGTTGTGGGATAGTGTTATGCCCCTGTCCCACTTAGGATACCTGAGCGGAAACCTCTGGAGACTTTGCGCCCCACCCAAGGTTTCCGTGCGGTTCCCGGACGTTGCAGGTAGTTGCCAGAGGTTGCAGGTAGTGGAAGCAGGTAGGGAGACTGACAAAAACCTCCGGGAACCGCACGGAAACCTTGGTTGGGGCGCAAAGTCTCCAGAGGTTTCCGTTCAGGTTTCATAAGTGGGACAGGGGCATTAATGTCCGGGGATTGCTGGTCAAAGTGGACTCAGTGGGCCAAATGGTCTGTTTCCGTGCTGTATCTCTAAACTAAATGAAACTTTTAGTTTAGTTTAGTTTAGTTTGGAGATACAGCAATGTATCTCTAAATGTACCCTGAGGCCTCAGTCCTAGAAAACCCTGACAGCATGACATCTCACTGATGTCAAAGACTTTTGAACTGTTCATAAGTTCGTAAATGTTCATTAGAGGGAGAGTGAGAATGCGGTGGTCAGATCATCCACCTTTCTGGTTAAGCTGAACGACCAACATGCATGGAGACTTTTTCAGATGGCCAAACATGCCCGGGATCTCCTCGGATGCGGAACCGCCCAAAAGCTCGTCAGACGTGGAATACGAGACAGGCGACATCGCGCGTGGAGAGCAAGGGCCTGTTGGCAGGTGGGTGAACAGGGGTAATGCCTCCTGCGCCTTTAAGGCAGGCTGCAGGTGGTTGCCCTCAGAGCACAAAGATGGCTGGCAAGGAAAACAGAGAGACGGCGATTCACGGGCTGAGCCGGTCGTGGGCGACGGAGGGGATCAGGAGCCGCTCCAGTAGAAGGAACACGCGCGAATCCAGACTTGGAACTTGAAATGGCGTCGAACATGCCGGCATTATAAGCAAAATAAATTTCACTATGTCATGTTTATTTGCCTATGTGACAATAAATATCCATTGAACCATTGAAGGGAGTACACAGCACAGCCTGGACAGTGGTACAGGAGTTCTGCCCATCCAGGGTCACTGCAGACGTGACAAACAGCTCGAAGCAGCAAAGAAATGAAGTCATAGAATGTAAATTTTTAATCAGTGCAAAATTAAAGATTTTCTAAGCAGCAGACAGCCGGGTCAAGAGAATGAAATCAAATCTTGACAGAGGTCACGGATAGGTTTGCAGGAGTGGTGAGTCGAGTTTCAGTCGGGGCTGGGGCTAACATTACGAAGGAGATTGCAAGGATATTCAGAAGTGTTTATCCCTGATAGGGAGTAGCTGCCTGCAGTTTGATCTTGCTTTAAAAGTGAATCATTGCTTCTACCCCTAACCCATAACACTACAATGATCTCCCCTGCCCCTGCCGCCTGCTATGACTGCAGGCTCAGAATGAGTCACAGGTTCCTAGTCTGAAGAAGGGTCTCGACCCAAAACGTCACACATTTCTTCTCTCCAGAGATGCTGCCTGTCCTGCTGAGTTACTCCAGCATTTTGTATCTATCTCAGGTTCCTGAGAGCTGAGAGCACTTTAACATAGGGACGACCTTTAGAATCATCGAGTCATACAGCATGGAAACATGCCGGCCACAGCGCCCATTGGGCACAACGCTGTATTAGTCCCATCTTCCAGCAATTGGCCTGCAGCCTCAAAAGCTAAGGTGATTCAAATGGAACTGCTCCAGTAGACTGAGCGCGAGGGCAGACTAGACTTCAGACAGTAGAAATGCTGCTAAAACATGGTGGTGCCTGCTTGTGTAAATATGGAAAAAGCATTTCACTGTGCAGTTGCACAAGTGATAAAAAAAAAAGCCCCATTAGAGTCATAGAGTGATACAACGTGGAAACAGGCCCTTCAGCCCAACTTGCCCACACCGGCCAACATGTCCCAGCTACACTAGTCCCACCTGCCTGCTTTTGGTCCATATATCCCCCCCCCCAAACCTGTCATATCCATGTACCTTGTCGAACTGCTTCTTAAATGTTGGGATAGTCCCTGCCTCAACTACCTTCTCTGGCAGCTTGTTCCATACACCCACCACCCTTTGTTCAAAAAATGTTACCCCTCAGATTTCTATTAAATCTTTTCCCCTTCACTTTAAACCTATAACCAATGAACCAATGAACCAATTCATTGAACCATTGAATTGAATAAAGTCCTCATATCAAGACGGCACCCAAGCTTACGACTGATCCTTGGTCCTTGGAGCTGACAGGCTGCAGAACTACCTGCTGCACAACTGTATTGAACATTTAATGTTTACTTTTAAAGGGAAAGTGCTGTTGTAAATTCAAATACAGACAAATCCAAGCCTTACTGCAATGGACATAAAATGCTGGAGTAACTCAGCGGATTAGGCAACATCTCTGGAGAAAAGGAACAGGTGACGTTTCGGGTCGAGACCATTCTTCAGACTAAGAGTAAGGGGAGAGGAAACTAGAGATATGAAAAGGTACAAAGAACAAATGAATGAAAGGTGTGAAAAGAACTAATCAAAGCCAGCAACGATGGCCAAGGAAAGGTGGAGCCAGCAATGGTCTAGTTACAAACAGTGAAACTAAGCAGGACGACAGTGAAACTAGTAGGATGACTAGTGTAGGGGAGAGACGGAAAGAGAGGATGCAAGGGGTTACTTGAAGTTAAATAAATCAATATTCATACCACTGGGGTTGTAAGCTGCCCAAGCAAAATATGAGGTGCTGTTCCTCCAATTTGCATGTGGCCTCACTCTGACAGTGGTGGAGGCCCAGGATAGAAAGGTCAATGTGGGAATGGGAAGGGGAGTTAAAATGTTTGGCAAATGCCAAGGCAAACTGAGCGGAGGTGTTTGTACGAAACAAACCTACTGAGATGGATTTCATATCATTATTCCTAGGTAATATTCCACCACGTTTAACTGTGTCAGTGTAACGACTTGTTGCTGTACCAGTGCAAGGCAATTCACTCTGACAAAGCACTGTGTGCTTCCGACTCTACACCTGGTTTTCCCCTGCCACAGAATGTGGTGAAGGAGATCCCTCGCCATCTGCTAGCTCTTGTCCCATGCATACAGTACATGCTTCATACTTATCCCTCTGTTGTGAAATGCTTCGAGACGCTCATCAAACATTTACGTAGCTCGTAAACGATTCATGTGTGGGTCGGGAACTAACAAGGTCCATGCAAGCACAGCCTGAATAATTGAAGTAAAGAAGGAAGTTGGGTAAAGTGAAAGAAGGGATTGGAATTGGACTCGGAAAGTTCCCTTTCGAAAGAAACTGAAGTTTGGTCAGTGGTGAGTCAGATGCCAGGATTTGTCTGATCTCGATGCATGTTCTCTTTGGAGATTTCTCTTATGTTTATTGAAGAAAGGTGAGCATTGCCATCAAGGCCAGCACATGTTACCCATCTGTAACTTTCCTTGAGATGAGGATAGTGAACCAACGTCAACAGAAACAGTCCCTGTTTGTGAAGATATTCCCCCAGCGCTCCTGGGTAATGCATTCCAAGATTTTGACCCCAGCAACAATGGAGATAAGGCGATATATTTCCAAGTCAGGAAGCTTGCAAGTAGTGGTTTTTCTCCCTGTTGTCCTTGGTCTTTTCACTGTGTGTTTGAGAGTTGCTCTTAATGCAGCTTTGTCAAGTTACTAGAGTACATCATGTGTGTATATTACACCATACGGCCGCTGGGCACCATAGAGTCATACAGCGTGGAAACAGGCCCAACTTTCCCACACTTTGCAACACGTCCTATCTACACTATTCCCACCTACCTGCGTTTGGCCCATATTCCTCTAAACCCTTCCTATCCAATGTACCTGTCTTAAGTGTTTCTCAAATGTTGCAATAGTACCTGCCTCAACTACCTTCTCCGGCAGCTTGTTCCATACACCCATCACCCTTTGTGTGAAAATGTTAGCCCCTAAATCTTTCCCCCTCACCATAAACTTGTCCTCTGATTCCTAATTTCCCTATCGGCGCGGACTCAATGGGCCGAAATGCCTGTTTCCACGCTGTATCTCTAAAGTCTACTAAAGTCTTGTGGGATGTTTGTTGATGACTGGACCCTGGGGTCATCGAGTCTGTGACAGTGCCTCCTCCCTCATTTTTAGTTGAGGTTAATGTCGAGAAACAGCACGGAATAAACTCCTAATAATCTATGACACCCTTTCTGATCACGAATCTGTCAATCTCTGCTTTAAAAGTACCCAGCTGACTACTTTCTGTCTTTAGAGTTAACTTTAGACTTTAGAGATAAGATGCAGAATCAGGCCGTTCAGGCCTCAGAGTCCTAGCCGACCAGTGATCACCCCATACACTAGCATTATCCTACACAATAGGTACAATTTGCAACCTTTACCTAAGTCAATTATCCAACAGACTACATCTTTGTAGTGTGGGAGGGAACCGGAGCAGCTGGTGAAAACTATGGGGCCGTGGAGAGAACATACAAACTCCGTACAGACAGCACGCGTGGTCAGGATCAAACCCGGGTCTCTGGCACTATAAGGCGGCAACTCTACTGTTGCGCCACCGTGCCGATCATGTGCTGCCCTGATCCCCATCACTGGCAGATAGGCCAGGGGAATCCAATCATCAGCACCAAGAACAGAGCCTGGTTGCTGGTAAACACCAACACCTTGGACACAGCTCCAGACTAATCTATGGCCACAGCTGAAGGAGCAACAGCTTTGTCCAATTAGCTCTATCTGTCGTTATAGTAGTTATAGTCCACGATCCTCATCACCCACCTGCTTAAAAACCAACCCCAGTTCGATCCTGACTAAGGGTGCTGCCTGTGAGGAGTTTTTACCTTCTCCCCGTGACCTCATGGGTTTTCTCCGAGTGCTCCGGTTTTCTCACACACTCCAAAGATGTACAGGTTTGCATGTTAATTGGCCTCAGTAAAGATTGTAAATTTTGCCTATATGTAGGGGAATGCTAGTGTACGGGATGATCATTGGTCGGCCTGGACACGGCTGTCGGGAAGAAGCCGCTCCTGTTACAGCTTTAAGTCTCCTGTATCTTCTATCTTCTTCCCGATGGCATGAGTGTGTGGCCAGGGTGGTGTGGGTCTCTGATGATGTTGGCTGTCTTTGTGAGGCAGTGACTCCTCTAAACCCCTTCGATGGTGGGGAGGTCCGAACCCATGATGGACTGGGCAGTGTTCACCACATTTTGCAGTCTTCTTTGCTTCTGGGTGTTGAAGTTGCTGAACCAGAACCAGTCAACATGCTCTCCATGGCCTGGCCAAGCTGGCCATCCGCGAGTCGCAGTGCCAGGCAGAAGAGGGCTTTGCCCGAGCCAGTTCCGTGCCCCTTTACCGGGGTTACGTCCGCACCCGTGTGGTGTTAGAGAGGGACATAGTTGTAGAGTAGTTATTTAGTATATTTGTAACATAGTTGTTTTTAAATTTAGTATCTGAATAATTTGGTGATTTTGTAATACGGTGGTGGGTGTGTCACCATGGTTTAAAAAAAATGCTCTCCACTGTACATTGTATACTGTAAAAATGCTCAGAGGAGATGTGAGTTGATTTCATGTAACATCATGGGGTGGGAGATTGCAACCTTCATGTGGTCCGCCCTGTTTCGACGAATGCAATCAACCCGGCGTGCACAATCAAATAAGATCAAATAGAACAAGTTGTCCGACAACTTTAGGCTGTGCACGCCATACGCAAGAAGAAGAAAATGCAACATAATGTTATGATTGAGAAATGTTGGAAAGATAAAACCAAATACCATCCAACTTTACCATCCATCATTCACGAAAGGAATTGTATAAATGCTGACAGGAATTCTAACAATAGACAGGGAGAAGCTTGTCAAACAGAATGGCTCAGTCAAAACTTGGCATAAACAGTGTAATCAGAACCTAGTCCCTCTATCCCTCCCCCACCCTAGTCATCGTACTAGTTTCATTGTCTCCGGTACTAGTTTCATTGTTGTCCTGCTGAGATTCACTGTTTGTATCACTCATTATCACCTTCCCTACAGCCAACAATGGACCATTGTGGACTCCACCTTTCCTTGATCTTCGTTTCTTTTTGCATATCTTTCATTCATTTGTTCTACATACCCTCTATATCTCTCTCATTTCCCACTCCCCTGCCTCCCAATCTGAAGAAGGGTCTTGACCAGAAACATCACCTATTAGATTCAAAGTACTGGAGTAACTCAACGGGTCAGGCAGCATCTCTGGAAAAAAAGGATGGGTGATGTTTTGGGACGGGACCCTTCTTCAGACTAAACAGCATCTACAGTTTGTTGTTTCTACAATGCCCATCGGAAACCAGCACCACTGCGTCGCGAATGTTTTCAACGATTTAATAATAATAATAATAATAAATAATCTACATTTTGGTTACTGAAGGTAGATGGGTATAGAGAATTGAAGATACCATGGGATTAGCAATGGTCTTGTTAAACAGTGGACCAAGCTTTAGGTTGGTCCACTGGTCCACATAACCTCCTCCTACTAATTCATCCATTCAAAGGATTTATTGAAGGAAACGAATGATTTGCATTCATGTAGCACCTTTTAGAGTGATAAACAAGTCATAGTACTTCATGGTGTAGTTTAGTTGAGAGATTTAGCATGGAAATGGACCCTTCAGTCCACTGAATCTATGCCAACCATTGACCGACCACCTGTTTTTCGATATTATCCCACTTTCTCATTCACTCATTGCGCTAGGGGCAATTTGCAAAGGCCAATTAACCTAGAAACCCGCACGTCCTTGGGAGGAGAACCCGAAGGAAACCCACATAGTCACAGGGAGAACGCGCAAACTCCACACAGACAGCCCTGAGGTCAGGATCAAACCCAGGACTCTGACACTGTGAGGCAGCAGCTCTACCCGCTTTGCCACTGTGCCACCTTAAATTACATATTTCTGGAACGTGGACACTGAATGGCAATCGAGAACGGTGCGTTGGTAAAAAAACATGAATCAGTATCCGGCAGAGAGAAGGATGGGGCAATTTGAATAGGCAGAGATGGGGCCGTTACTGAGTGGAGTGGCTGGATCATAAGGATGGTTTCTAGCAGACAGAAGGCCTGGGTGGAGGGGGGCGGAGGGGGGAGGGGGAAGGAGTGGGAGGCAGTGGAGAATGAAATATGGCAACCATTTTTCCCAAACAATATCCCACAAGCAGCTGTATAAAAATGATTAAAGTTCACCTGTTTTGATATGGGTTGAATGGTTAATATAAGCCAGCACCCTGGGAAAATTCAATTGATGTTCTTTCAAATGATGCCAAGGGATTTGTATGGCTTCCTAAGAGAGTGTGTAGGATCTTGCTGGAACAGAATACCAGGCTGGATATTGTCCCAACTCATTCATGATGTAAAAACACTTACATGAACAACTAGAAGAATGGGGATCTGCACTACACTGGCACGGTGGCTCAGCGATAGAGTTGCTTCCCTGCAGCGTCGGAGACCCGGGTTCGATCCCGACCACGGGTGCTGTCTGTATGGAGTTTGTTCGTTCCTCCCGTGACCTCGTGGGTTTTCTCCAAGTTCTTCGTTTTCCTCCCACACTCCAAGGACGTACAGGTTTGTAGGTTAATTGGCTTGGTGTATGTGCAAATTGTCCCTAGTGTGTGTAGGATAATGTTAATGTGTGCGGGGATCGCTGGTCGGTGCTGACTCAGTTGCCCAAAGGGCCTGTTACCTCGCTGTATCTCCAAACTAAATTAAACTAAAAGAAAAGGTCTACAAAAAGAGAAAGACACACAATGTTCTGGAGTAACTTTGCGGGTCAAGCAGCATCTCTTAAGGATATGGATAGAAGCATGATTTTACCGGTTGTATGCCAAAAACAAAGAATTTGGAGAAAAGGAATAGGTGACATTTCGGATCGAGATCCTCCTTCGGACTGAGTCAGGGGAGAGGGAAACTGAAGGTATGAAAAGGTGCAAAAAGGTATGAAAAACGTTTCTGAATACTCCAGTACCCGTACTAAATTTCTCCAGAGATGCTGCCTGACCTGTTGAGTTACTCCAGCATTTTCAATCTTTCGAAATACTGGTTTTGACAAGAAAATGATCATGCACAAGACCTGCTGAATGTAGGTTGCTCCTATTTATTTTCAAGGCCTGTCGAACAGTTATTGAGCAAATGTCAGCATTATCCCGCCTCCGCCCCCCTCCACCCACCCCTCCACCCACCCCCCCCCCCTCCCCCCCCATCCACCCCCCCCCCCTCCCCCCCCATATCAAAACAGGTGAACTTTAATCATTTTTATACAGCTGCTTGGGGGATATTGTTTTGGAAAAATGGTTGCCATATTTCATTCTCCACTGCCTCCCACCCCCCCCCCCCCCCCCCCCCCCCCACGCCTTCTGTCTGATAGTAACCATTCTTATGATCCAGCCACTCGACTCCGCCCAGTGACGGCCCCATCTCTGCCTATCCAATTGCACCATCCTGCTCGCTGCCGGATACAGATGCTTGTTTTTTTACCAACGCACCGTTCTCGATTACCTTTCAGTGGCTATCTTTAGTATCACTTATCGGTAGGTTATTAACCTCCCATGATATCGAGAACATCGTTGTCTCCAAGACCTGTCTGGAGCTGGAGGAAATTGCTCTTGTTGTCACGGTGACCCCTTGCTCTTATACATAATTCAACACACTTTTGTTCGTTTCATAGATGCGTACTGGTTCACAGGAGAGCCTGGGCAAATGTTATAGCTGTTATTACCAGGGGCGGCACGGTGGCGCAGCGGTAGAGTTGTTGCCTTACAGCGCTTGCAATGCCTGAGACCCCGGTTCGACCCTGACTATGGGTGCTGTCTGTACGGAGTTAGTACGTTCTCCCCTTGACCGTGTGGGTTTTCTCCGAGACTTTCGGTTTCCTCCCACACTCCAAAGACGTACAGGTTTCTAGGCTAATTGGGATTGGTATAGTATGAAAAACAAATTGTCCCTAATGTGTGTGGGGTAGTGTTACTGTGCGGGGATCGCTGGTCGGTGTGGACTCGGTGGGCCGAAGGGCCTGTTTCCACGCTGTATCTCAAAACTAGTTCAAGTTCAAGTGAGTTTATTGTCATGTGTCCCTGATAGGACAATGAAATTCTTGCTTTGCTTCAGCACAACAGAACATAGTAGGCATTGACTACAAAACAGATCAGTGTAGATCAACTAAACTAAACTAAACTAAATTTACAACCAAATTGCCATCTGATTTTTACTGCTCAGATGCTACTGGCAAATAGGAGTGGTCAGTGGCTCAGTTAGTGAAGTCACCACAGCTCTCAGCTCCAGGTTCAATCCTGACCTCCAACCCTGTCTGAGTTTGCATATTCTCTGTCGGGGGCTCCAGTATCCACCCACATCCTTAAGATGTGCTGATACGTTGACTGGCCATTGTAAATTGCCCTGGCTTTGGTGAGTGGGAAAAGTATCAGGGGGAGTTATTGGGCATGTGAGAAAATAGACTGCAATCCAATCTAGTCATCGTTGGTAAAGAAAATCATGAAAAAGAAACAGATTTTAGTTTAGTTTATTGTTACGTGTACCGAGGTACAGTGAAAAGCTTTTTTGTTGCTATCCAGTCAATGGAAAGACTACATATGATTACAATCAAGCTGCCCACAGTGTACAGATACAGGATAAATGGAGTACCATTTAGTGCAAGATAAAGTCCACGAAAGTTTGTTTAAAGATAGTCCAAGGGTCTCCAATGAGATAGATGGTAGGTCAGGATTTGCCAGTTCTATGAACATTGAACTAGCAGAGTCTACAGAGAGAAATCGGTAAATTAGCATGTTTATTTACATTTCCAGAATACATAGAAACATAGAAAATACGTGCAGGAGTAGGCCATTCGGCCCTTCGAGCCTGCACTGCTATTCAATATGATCATGGCTGATCATCCAACTCAGTATCCTGTACCTGCCTTCTCTCCATACCCCCTGATCCCTTTTGCCACAAGGGCCACATCTAACTCCCTCTTAAATATAGCCAATTATATACATAGAACATAGAACAGTACAGAGCAGAAACGGGACCTTCAGCCCACAATGTTTGTGCCGAACATGATGGTAAGTTAAACTGATCTGATCTGTACATGATCCATATCCCTCTATTTCCTCCAGACACCAAGCCAAACGCCTCTTAAATGCTACTATAGCATCTGCCTCCACCACCAGTCCTGGCAATGTGTTCTAGGCCCCCACTACTCTCTGCCTTAAAAAACTGGCCCTGAACATCTCCATTAAACTTCCCCTTCTCACCTTATAGCTCTGCCCTTGAGGTACATGGATAGGAGAGGTTTAGAGGGATATGGGCCAAACACAGGCAGGTGGAACTAGTGTATGTGGAGCATGTTGGTCGGTGTGGGCAAGGTGGGCCGAGTGACCTGCTTTTATGCTGTATGACTCTATGGAAAAATAGAACTAATGAAATGCCCTGAGGATCATTCTTTGGCCATCAATTATTTACCGTCTATAATAATGCCCCAGAGGAAAGATTGGAGGTTTAATGAATTCATGCAAAAACAATCTGCTTGAGGATCTTCGCAGGTCAAGCAGCATCTGTAGGTGGAAAGAAATGATCAATGTTTTGGGTTGAAACCCTGCATCGCAACAGATTCCAGCATCTGCAGTCCCATCAGCCTCCAGTCAGAACGTTTGGCTACTGATATGAAACAGGTGGGAGGGCATGTTGCGCTTAGGATCTCTGGACCACTGCAACAGGAAATAGATGACTATGTGTGAAAAAATTTGGCAAAAGGAGTTTAATGCGGACTTTAATGTGAAACAGCGTGAGTCATGCACTTTTGTACGAGAAATCAAAAGACAGACTCAACTCACTAGTAGCAGTGGGTAAAAGGCTTTTACTGCTCAGAAGGTTGCAGGTCGGAGTCCAACTTTAGAAACTTTTAACGTTTCTGATGTGCACAGGACTGTGAAACATGCAAGATCACAAAAGATCCATAGCTATAAAGATAGACGCAAAATGCTGGAGTAACTCAGCAGGACAGGCAGCATCTCTGGAGAGAAGGAAAGGGTGACGTTTCAGGTCGAGACCCTTCTTCAGACACAACATTAAATTTCACCCATTCCAACTCTCCAGATATGCTGCCTGTCCCTGCTGAATTACTCCAGCTTTTTGTGTCTATCTTTGGTGTAAACCAGCATCTGCAGTTCCTTCCTACACATTCCCACACATTTCATAGAGAGTTTCTGCTTCTTTGAAGATTCTATCAACGTATGCCTTTCCAACAAGTTCATTATATATATAGAGAGAGAGTGTGTTTAAGGAACACTTCAAAGGAGAACAAAAATGGAACCGCTGCGAGGTTAGAGGTTGGTAGATATGACATTGTGGGGATTACTGAGACGTGGCTGCAGGAGGACCGGGCCTGGGAACTTAATATTCAGGGTTATACATCCTATAGAAAGGACAGGCAGGTGGGCAGAGGAGGGGGGGGGTAACTCTGCTGGTGAGAGATGGAATTCAGACCCTTGCGAGGGAAGACATAGGGACTGACGAGGTAGAGTCACTGGATTGAGTTGAGGAATTGCAAAGGCAAGATGACACAAATTGGCATTATCTACAGACCCCCAAATAGTAGCCCGGATATAGGGTGTAAGATGCAGCAGGAGTTACAACTGGCATGTAACAAAGGTAATGCCACTGTGGTGATGGGGGATTTCAATATGCAGGTAGACTGGGAAAATCAGGTTGGTTCAGGACCCCAAGAAAGAGAGTCTGTAGAGTGTCTCTGAGATGGATTCTTAGAGCAGCTTGTAATGGAGCCAACCAGAGAAAAGGCAATTCTGGATTTAGTGTTGTCCAATAAACCAGATTTGATAAGAGAACTAGAGGTAAAGGAACCGCTTGGAGGTAGTGATCATAATATGATTAGTTTTAATCTGCAATTTGAGAAGGAGAAGGTTAAATTGGAAGTGTCAGTGATGCAGTTTCATCGACCCCTCCCTCTGCAACTGGATACTGGACTTTCTAACCAACAGACCCCAGTCTGTTAGGTTAGACAAGCACACCTCTTCAACCCTCACCTTGAACACCGACGTTCCACAGGGCTGTGTGCTGAGCCCCCTCCTCTACTCCCTCTTCACCTACGACTGCACACCTGTATATGGTACTAACACCATCATCAAATATGCAGATGATACAACGGTGATTGGCCTCATCAGCAACAACGATATGTCGGCCTATAGGGAGGAGGTCCAGCTTCTAGCAGCATGGTGCGCTGACAACAACCTGGCCCTGAACTCCAAGAAGACCAAGGAGCTCATTGTAGACTTCAGAAGGTCTAGGGGCGGCACGCACACCCCCATCCATATTAACGGGACAGAGGTGGAACGTGTCTCCAGCTTCAGGTTTCTGGGGGTCAACATCTCCAATGACCTCTCTTGGACCCACAATACCTCAACACTGGTCAAGAAGGCTCACCAGCATCTCTTCTTCCTGAGGAGACTAATGAAGGTCCATCTGTCTCCTCAGATTCTGGTGAACTTCTACCGTTGCACCATCGAGAGCATCCTTACCAACTGTATCACAGTATGGTATGGCAACTGCTCTGTCTCCGACCAGAAAGCACTGCAGAGGGTCGTGAAAACTGCCCAACGCATCACCGGTTCCTCACTCCCCTCCATTGAGTCTGTCCAAAGCAAGCGATGTCTGCGAAGGGCGCGCTGCATCGTCAAGAACTGCTCTCACCCCAGCCACAGTCTGTTTACCCTCCCCCCCCCCCCCCCCCCCGGACACTCCTTCCCCCAGAAAAATTGCACTACTACTACTGTATGTACGTATATATATTTATTGCTCATTATTCTATGTTCGCTCCTCTGGGGAGATGCTAACTGCATTTCGTTGTCTCTGTACTGTACACTGCACAATGACAATAAAGATTGAATCTGAATCTGAACAAAGTGGACTATGAAGGCATGAGGGAGGAGCTGGCCAAGGTAGACTGGAAAGGGATCCTAGAAGGAATGATGGTGGAACAGCAATGGCAGGAATTTCTGGGCATAATCCGGAAGACGCAGGATCATTTCATTCCAAAAAGGAAGAAAGATTCTAAGGGCGTATGAGGCAACTGTGGCTGTCAAGAGAAGTTAGGTATAGAATAGAACTAAAAGAAAAGATGTATAACACAGCAAAGAGTAGCCGGAAGCCAGAGGATTGGGAAACTTTCATAGGACAACAGAAGGAAACAAAATGGCCAATACGGGCTGAAAAGATGAAGTACGAGGGAAGCTGGCCAGTAATATAAAGAAGGACAGTAAAAGCTTCTTTAGATATGTTAAGAGAAAAAGAATAGCAAAGTCAAATGTGGGTCCCTTGAAGGCAGACACGGGTGAAATTATTATGGGGAACAAGGAAATGGCAGAAGAGTTGAACAGGTACTTTGGATCTGTCTTCACTAAGGAAGACACAAACAATCTCCCAGAAGTACTGGAGGACAGAGGATCTAAGGGGCTAGAGGAACTGAAAGAAATTTTTATTCGGCGAGAAATAGTATTGGGTAGGCTAATGGGACTGAAGGATGATAAATCCCCTAGGCCCGATGGACTGCATCCCAGGGTCCTCAAGGAGGTGGCTCTAGAAATATAGGACGCATTGGTGATCATTTTCCAATGTTCAATAGATTCAGGATCAGTTCCTGTGGATTGGAGGTTAGCTAATGTTATCCCACTTTTCAAGAAAGGGGCGAGAGAGAAAACGAGGAATTACAGACTAGTTAACCTCACTTTGGTGGTGGGAAAGATGCTGGAGTCAATTATTACAGAGGTAATAATGGGGCATTTTGGTTAGCAGTAAAAGGATTAGTCCAAGTCAGCATGGATTTATGAAAGGAAAATCATGCTTGACTAACCTTCTGGAATTTTTTGAGGATGTGACAAGTAAAATGGCGAGCGGAGTGCCGCAAGGCTCGGTGTTGGGGCCGCAACTGTTTGCCATATATATTAATGATTTGGAAGAGAGAATTAGGAGCAACACTAGCAAGTTTACGAATGACACAAAGCTGAGTGGCAGTGTGAACTGTGAAGAGGATGTTAGGAGGTTGCAGGGTGACCAGGACAGGTTGAGTGAGCGGGCAGATGCGTGGCAGATGCAGTATAATATAGATAAATGTGAGGTTATCCACTTTGGCGGCAAAAACAAGGGGGCAGATTATTATCTCAAGGGGGTTAGGTTAGGTGAGGGGGAGGTACAGCGAGACCTGGGTGTCCTTGTACACTAATCACTGAAAGTTGGCGTGCAGGAACAGCAGGCAGTGAAGAAACCTAATGGAATGTTGGCCTTCATAACAAGAGGATTTCAGTATAGGAGTAAAGAGGTTCTTCTGCAGTTGTATAGGGCTCTGGTAAGACCACATCTAGAGTATTGTGTACAGTTTTAGTCTCCTAATTTGAGGAAGGACATTCTTGTGATTGAGGCAGTGCAGCGTAGGTTCACGAGATTGATCCCAGGGATGATGGGACTGTCATATGACGAAAGATTGAAAAAAATAGGCTTGAATTCACTGGAGTTTAGAAGGATGAGGGGGCATCTTATAGAAACATATAAAATTATAAAACGACTGGACAAGCTAGATGCAGGAAAAATGTTCCCAATGTTGGGCGAGTCCAGAACCAGGGACCACAGACTTAGAATAAAGGGGAGGCCATTTAAGACTGAGATGAGAAAAAACTTTTTCACCCAGAGAGTTGTGAATTTGTGGAATTCCCTGCCACAGAGGGCAGTGGAGGCCAAATCACTGGTTGATTTAAGAGAGAGTTAGATAGAGCTCTAGGGACTAATGGAATCAAGGGATATGGGGAGAAGGCAGGCACGGGTTATTGATTGGGGACGATCAGCCATGATCACAATGAATGGCAGTGCTGGTTCGAAGGGCCGAATGGCCTTCTCCTGCACCTATTTTCTATGTTTCTATGTTTCTAAGGTTAAGGGAGGGGTTTCTACTTGGTTATCCTATATTTGATTGATGAACTTCGTCTGGAATTTTCTACATAGATTTCTTCATTTCTCATAACACAAAGTGTTACGGCAGGTCAGGCAGAATCTCAAGAAGGGTCCCAACCCAAACGGTCACTCATCCATTCCATCCACAGCTGCTGCCCAAAGCGCTGAGTTCCTCCAGCACTTTGTGTTTTGCTCAAAATTCCAGTATTTTTGGTCTTTCTTTATATCTCTTCCCTCCTATATGATGCTCCTTAAAACCTAGATTTTTACCACACTGCCTAATATTTCCTAATGTGGCTTAAGGTTGATATTTTCATTGTCAAGCTTTAGGGCTATTTTCCTTATTAGACGGCTTGACATAGATATAAGTTGGTGTTATTGTTATTTGTAGCTTTTACCTTGAAATCATTACACAGAATCTCTCAAATTAATGACTGGTCATTTCTGGGGCGCGCAGTGGCACAGTGGTAGAGTTGCTGCCATACAGCGCCAGAGGCCCATGTTCGATCCTGACTGTGGGTGCTGTCTGTACGGAGTTTGTACATTCCCCCTGTGACCGCGTGGGTTTTCCCTGCGTGCTACGGTTTCTCCCCACACTCCAAAGACGTGCAGGTTTGTAGATTCAGACCCTTCTTCAGAAGGTTCTCGACCTGAAGCGTCACCCATTCCTTCTCTCCAGAGATGCTGCCTGTCCTGCTGTGTCACACCAGCATTTTGTGTCCATCTTCGGTGTAAACCAACATCTGCAGTTCCTTCCTACGCAGGTTTATACATTGATTGGCTTCAGTAAAAATTGGAAAATGTCCCTAGTGTATAGTGTGTACTAGTGTAACTGGGTTTGCTGGTGGGCGCGGACACGATGGGCCGAAGGGCTTGTTTCTGCCCTGTATCTCTAAAGGAAACGGAACTAAAATAAACTAAACTAAACTACTGCAGCATGCAAATTGTGGGTCAGGACCCTTCTTCAGAGTGCGTGTAAAAAGAAAGAGAGCAAAACGGAAATGGTTATGAACAGCAGCCCCCACAAACATGAATGCGGTAATGACCAAACCATTGTTTTAGTGCTGAAGGGTAAAGATTAAGCTGTAGTTTAAATAGTCTTGTGAGTTTTTCTGCATTCACAATTGGGGGTCCTAGTTTAGAGTCATAGCGAGGGAATAGCGAATACTATTTATATAAAGAGCGAGGGAATTTCCAGCAAGTTCTAAAACATCTGCTGAAAGACTCATAGTGTCACACAGCGTGGTAACAGGCCCATCGGCCCAACTTGCCCACACCGACCAACATGCCCCATCTACACTACTCCCACCTGCTTGGATTGGACCCATATACTTCTAAACCGATCCTATCCATCTACCTATCTAAATGTTTCTTGAACATTGCGATAGTACCTGCCGCATCTACCTCCTTCGGCATCTCATTCCATTCCCCTCCACCCTTAGTGTAAGAATGTTGACCCCCAGGTTCCTATTAAATAGTAAGATTAAACGAGAACTTACCAGTTCGAAGTTTGATCATTATTTTATGAGGAATACGTTGAGGGAATACGTGAAGAACCCCGCTAGGACGCATGCGTGTCATTCTTCAAAGCAGCGGTGTGAAATCACAGACACCTGTAATGACTAAACATAGTAAGATTAGAGAAGAAATACCAGTTGAGTATATGATCAAGGGTGGGAGCGGAGGGCAGGTATTCTCTCAACGTACTCCTCATAAAATAATGATCAAACTTCGAACTGGTAAGTTCTCGTTTAATCTTACTATTTTACTTCGGAGTCACGTGAGTGACTACGTGAAGATTTCAAAGCTCTGTGATTTCATGCCGTGGAAATGAGTCCATGCATCACATCTGCCTTATTGACTGTAGGAGGAATTGTGTTAACATAATTTAGACATGATCCGATATTAAAATCCATGAAATTTATTAACACAAATTATAAACCCCTATTTTACGGGGTAAATTAAATTACAGAACTTAAAATTGTTTCTGCAAACGTTCCAGGTTTCATGACTGGTTTATGGTAAAACAGTTGGAATGTTTTTTCCCCTCACCATCCTACTGCCTTGAGGATTTGGCCCATTGGTACATCCAACTGCATAGCTGCCGATGTAGCTGCAGCCCTGGTGGAATGAGATTTAAAAACATTAGTATCCACCCCAGCCTGTGTTAGAACCTGTTTCAGCCATCTTGAAATGGTCTGGACCATCACTCTTTTATGTGGTTGTTTATGGCTGACTAAAAGTGCCTTCTCATTGCCTCTGATGTTTTTTGTTTTCTCCATGTATAACGACAAATGTCTTACTATGCAGAGACGATCATCTGTTGGGTAATACCGAAATTCTATATTGAGGCCTGCTGATCCCTGTCTGTTCTGTTTTACTAATTCATAAATATGAAATGTAATATTTTCGGGTGAAGAAGTCATGTTGTCCAGTCTTAGTTTATACGATACAATTCAATACAATTCAATTTATTGTCATTTGGACCCCTTGAGGTCCAAACGAAATGCCGTTTCTGCAGCCATACATTACAAACAAATAGACCCAAGACACAACATAATTTACATAAACATCCATCACATTGCTGTGATGGAAGGCCAAAAAAACTTTTCTCTCCACTGCACTCCCCCCCCCCCCCCCCCCCCGATGTCAGAGTCAAAGTCAAAGCCCCCGGAGGGCGATGGCGAATTGTCCCGTGGCCATTAAAGCCATGCCGGGTGATGCAAGGTCGCACACCGGGTCTTGATGTTAGAGCCCCCGGCGTGCGCTCGCAGAGACCCGCAGCCATTCCAAGCCGCGCGGGGCGGTGATGTAGGCCCCGCTCCAGGAGCTCTTCAACCCCGCAACTCGGGCGGGAGAAGTCGCCGTTGCGGAAGCCCCGATAAGCGGTCTCCCTCCAGGGACCCGCGGGCTCCCGGTGCCACCCGCCAAACCCGCAGTTGCAGCCACCGAATCTCCGGGGATCGGGTCGCAGCAGCGTCCACCACAGCTCCACCCGCTCTGGACTCGGCCAGCTCCGCGACGGTGAGGTGAGTAGTCGGCACCACAGCCCCCGGTCTTCCTGTTGGAGGCCGCTCCTCGTTGCAGCCCCAACGACAACGGAGACCCGATTATGTAATGACTGTACCCTCTGAGCCATGACCAATGCCATTAGCATGACTGTTTTTAATGTCAGTCTGTGTAGGGACAGAGCTGTTGCTGGAGATCAATTCCTGAGCATCTTCAGGACAATACTTATATCCCATATTTGGGAGTACCTGGTTCTTGGGGGATTAGTATTAAAAATTCCCCTCATAAGTTTTGTTACCAGTGGGTGAGTCCCAACAGAGTGACGCTCTGTTCCTTGCCATAGATACGTTGATAAGGCACTTCTGGCGCAGTTGATGGCACTGTAACTGAGCCCCTCATCATATGGAGGCCTGCCAGGTATTCCAGAACAGACGGGATGTTCATCTCTCTCTGTAGGTGATGCTGTTTTTGTGACAATACATCTCCCACTTCCTGATATAGACCAGATATTGTTTTTGGGTGGACTGTCTTTGGGCCGCCAAAATCATGTTCACTGTTCGGTCCGTCAGTCCCAGCTGTAGTAGTGGTATTTTTAAACTCTACAAATTAATAAATTTAAATAGTTATGGCATGGGTGGCTATCCCTAGTTACGGGATGTACCAACAAGTCTGGTCTATTCGGGGTGGTGATACATGGTTCTAAAACCATGTTCAGTATCACTGGGAACCATGGTTGAGTAGGCCAATCGGGTACTATCAAAATACCAGACGCAGAGTCCTGCTGTATTATCCTTAATACCCGACTGATGAGGCAGAAAGGAGGGAATGCATAAATAAATAATTTCCCCCAATGCAGCGAAAATGCACCTGTCGCCGCTGCCCCAGGGTCTGGTTCCCACGAAACATAATTTGATAACTGGTGATTAAGCCTGGATGTGAATAGATCAATATCTGGTGTTCCATACCGTGCTGTAATATCAGCAAATACTTTTTTATTCAACATCCATTCGGTGTTTTCATTAAATTTGCGTGACCTGGTGTCTGCCACTAAATTTAGTTTACCTAGTAGGTAAGTTGCTGATATCCAAATATCTCTCTGAATACACCATTGCCAAATTGTATTAGCCAGATTGTCACATGATGTCGATTTGTTTCCACCCATGTGGTTGATATATGCTACCACGGTGGTAGTATCAATCTGTAATCTAACATGCTGGTGATATGACCCAGTACAATGTGATTTTACTTCGGAGTCACGTGAGTGACTACGTGAAGAACCCCGCCAGGACGCATGCGTGTCACATCGCTACACGCATTGCGAAACGTCAGACGCGGTGGAAGGACGTTCCCCCGTGGCGGCAGTTTAAAAGCCGCTAATTGCAGGTAAGGGTTTACTCTGCGGTCTTTTTTTGTTTCCTTTCCCAAATACAGGCAGGGAAATGGAGAAAACAAAAAAGACAAGGGCTGCGACAAAGCTCGTGAGGGAGGACCGCAGAGCAGCGGGCAGCCAGCAACAGCAGCTGACGGCACTTGGATCACCCGTAGTGGGATCAGCTGTGCCCGATGTCGCCGCCGCACCGGCCAAATCCACGCGGCCGGGCGGCAAGGCAAAATACAAAACTAACAAGGTCGTGGACTCGGAGGAGTCCGACTTTGAACCACCGTGGGCGGCCAGCGACCGAGAGCGCTGGAGCCGAATGGAGTGGTGTATGGAGCATTTGCTCCAACGTGACAGACTCCGGGAGATGGAGTCGGGTCACTGTGTGCCCTATGACAAACCCACAGCAGTACCTTTTCAAGGGCTGCATAGTGTTTCCACCTCACCGGAGGGGAGCACTGCGGGTCAGTGCTGGGCTGACCTGGAAGAGGGGTCCGCAGAAGAACAGATAAGTGTGCATGGGGTGCGAGAAAAAGAGAACTTGCTGGACATGGTGGCCAATTTTATACAGCCGAAACAGACTGGGAAAAATCTGGAGCCAAAGCTTGCTGCCAGTATTGACTACATGTCTCTAAACCAGTTACAAGAGCAGGCTGTACTGGACACCACAGGAAGACATCTGGCACCGGGCAATTGCATTTCCCTGAACGTTCCAATTATCAACAACTGTATATGGAAACACATCGGAACAGGGGTCAGGAGTATGGATGTAAAATTACAAAAAGTACTGAAATTACTGACCGCAGGGATAACAGCATTTGCCCGTACAGTGGACGACAGGGAAATGTCCCAGGACCAACAAGATGCGCTGGCACTATTCTGTAACACCCAGCATGAAATAAATAACATCAGGAAAAGTGCCATACAACCCACACTGAACCCAAAATTTGCGGGACTGTGCAAACCTGGGGCCACGAAACCACCCATTCTCTTGTTCGGTGGCAACCTATCGAAGCAGGTAAAAGAGCTCGATGAGGAAGCCAAAACCTTGGGATTAATAAAAGGAACACCAACAAAAACTCACTACAGCCAAAGACAGCATCCCTACGCACCCACCAGCAGAACTGGTGAAAGCTCGAAGGCACGGTTTTCCAAACATGAGTCTTTTTTAGGCCATGGCCCAGGCCGGCCTTCTTGGAAGATGCGGGGAACCCCAATGCCAACACCAACCAACCCGAAAAACCAGGCACCAGCGCAACAACAACAGCAGGAGAACTACAAAAAGAAGTAAACCTGCCACTGGCAACAATGGAGGTAGGTGGGTCAGGTTCCCTAAAAGATATGGAGAGCTTGGAGGTTGGGGGGAGACTACACTGGTTTTTGAATGCATGGAGCATGCTAACAACCGATACATCTTAAGCAGTATCCAGGGACGACAGATGGCACAATGGGCTAAGTGTTCGGCTGGCAACCGGAAGGTAGCTGGTTCGAATCCCGCTTGGAGTGCATACTGTCGTTGTGTCCTTGGGCAAGACACTTCACCCACCTTTGCCTGTGTGTGTCCTTGGGCAAGACACTTCACCCACCTTTGCCTGTGTGTGTGGATGTAATTATGTGAAGCACTTTGGGGTCAATGCAAGTTGATTAAAAATGTGCTATATAAATAAAGAAATTATAAATTAATTATCCAGGGATATACAATAGAGTTTATACACGAGTACAGCCCTCCAGTTAAACATAGACCAAACCGAGTGTTCGTACTCTCTGATAAAGAAAAATCAGAGGCACAAGCTGAACTGGAGCGGCTTTACATAAAAGACAGTTGTAATTGAGATAACCCAACACGAACCATTAGAATTCGTGTCCAATATTTTTACCAAAACCAAAAAAGATGGTGGTTGTCGCATCATCATAGATCTGACAAAATTGAATACATTTGTACAATATATTCACTTTAAAATGGAAACCTTTGTTACTGCTAAACAATTAATTTCCAAAGGTTACTTCATGGCCAGCATCGATTTAAAAGATGCTTACTATTCAGTACCCATACGAGGTGACCACAGATGTTACTTAAAATTCAACTGGATTGGACAACATTGGCAATATAAAGCACGGCCAAATGGGCTATCATGAGCCCCCAGGCTGTTCACGAAAATCTTAAAACCAGCCCTAGCATTTCTACGGAAACGTAAACACATGGTTATGGCATACTTAGATGACATACTCATTGTGGGCAAAACTTTGGAATTGGCCATACAGACTGTAACGGCCACAAAACAGTTATTTGAAAAATTGGGATTTATCATCCATCCAGTTAAATCTAAACTAACGCCGTCCACCACTATGGACTATTTGGGATTCACCATTGATTCAGTTCACATGACGGTGACACTACCTAAGGGAAAGGCTAGAGATTTAATAGAGGCTTGCAATAACCTCATTGACATCAGAAATCCATCCATCAGATTGGTAGCAAAAGTAATTGGTAAAATGGTGGCTGCTTTCCCAGCCACACAATTTGGACCTCTACATTACCAAAACTTACAGAGAGCAAAAATACAAGCTCTCAAAATCAATGCAGGTCACTTTGACAGACCTATGAGACTACCAATCCAAGCCAAAACGGAACTAATATGGTGGATAGACAACATCTGGCTTTGTTCAAACCCAATCATTGTCAGTAACCCTTCCATGGTACTACAAACTGATGCCAGTGCACTAGGGTGGGGAGCCACCAATACCCTCACCAGCTGTGGAGGTAGATGGACAGCACAGGAGGCATCTTTCTTACTCACACTGGGCATAAACTACTTGGAAATGTTGGGTGCATTCCATGGCCTTAAGTCATATTGTACTGGGTCATATCACCAGCATGTTAGATTACAAATAGACAATACCACTGTGGTAGCATACATCAACCACATGGGCGGCAACAAATCGATATCATGTGACAATCTCGCTAATTCAATTTGGCAATGGTGCATCCAGAGAGATATTTGGATATCAGCCACTTACCTACCAGGGAGACTAAATTTAGTGGCAGACACCAGGTCACGCAAATTTAATGAAAACACCGAATGGATATTGAACAAAATAATATTTTCTGATATTACAGCAAAATATGGAACACCAGATATCGATCTATTCGCATCCAGACTAAACAACCAGATACCTAACTATGTTTCATGGGAACCAGACCCTGGGGCAGCAGCAACAGATGCATTTTCGCTGCATTGGGGGAAATTGTTTATCTATGCATTCCCTCCTTTCTGCCTCATCAGTCGGGTATTAAGGAAAATACAACAAGACTCTGCGTCTGGTATTTTGGTAGTACCCGGTTGGCCTACACAACCATGGTTCCCAGTGGTGCAAAACATGGTATTAGAACCATGTATTACCATCCCACATAGACCAGACTTGTTGCTACATCCCGTGACAGTGGATAGCAATCCATGCCATAAAAGCTTGAACCTGTTAATTTGTAGAGTTTAAAAACACCACTGCTACAACTGGGACTAACGGACCGAACAGCGAACATGATTTCGGCGGCCCAAAGACAATCAACTAAAAAACAATATCTGGTCTACATCAGGAAGTGGGAAATGTACTGTCATAAGAACAACATCACCAACAGAAATATGAACATCCCGTCTGTTCTGGAATATCTGGCATGCCTCCACTATGATGAGGGGCTCAGCTACAGTGCCATCAACAGCGCCAGATGTGCCCTGTCGACTTACCTATGGCAAGGGACAAAGCGTTACACTGTAGGGACTCACCCTCTGGTAACAAAGCTCATGAGGGGAATATTTAATACAAATCCCCCAAAAACCAGGTACTCCCAAATTTGGGATGTAAGCATTGTCCTGAAAACGCTCAGGAACTGGTCTCCAGCATCAACTCTGTCCCTACACAGACTAACTTTGAAAACAGTCATGTTAATGGCACTGGTCACGGCACAGAGGGTTCAGTCACTGCATAAACTCAGACTGGACAACATGACCTCCTCACCTGACGATATTACGTTCCACATCTACGAACTGGTAAAGCAGAACAGACAGGGATCAGCAGGCCTCAATATACAATTTAGGTCATACCCTTCAGATGACCGTCTCTGTATAGTTAGACACCTGTCATTATACATAGAGAAAACAAAAATTCTAAGAGGCAATGAGAAGGGACTGCTGATCAGCCATAAGCAAACTCACAAAAGAGTGACGGTCCAGACCATCTCGAGATGGCTGAAACAGGTGCTGACACAGGCTGGGGTGGATACTAACGTTTTAAAATCTCATTCCACCAGGGCTGCAGCTACATCGGCAGCAGTACAACTGGATGTGCCCATGGACCAAGTCCTCGAAGCAGTAGGATGGTCAGGGGAAAGAACTTTCCAGTTATTTTACAATAAACCAGTGATGAAATCTGGAACATTTGCAGAAAAAATTTTAAGTTCTGTAAATGAATTAAACCCATAAAAGGGGTTATAATTTGTGTTAATAAATTTTATGATTTCAATGACGAATCATGTCCAAATTATGTTAACACTATTCCTCCCACAGTCAAGGCAGACGTGATGCATGGACTCGTTTCCACGGCATGAAATCACAGAGCTTTAAAATCTTCACGTAGTCACTCGCGTGACTCCGAAGTAAAATAGTAAGATTAAACGAGAATTTACCAGTTTGAAGTTTGATCTGTATTTTATGAGGAGTTACGATGAGGGATTACGTGCCCTCCGCTCCCACCCTGATCATATACTTAACTGGTATCTCTTCTCTAATCTTACTATGTTTAGTCATTACAGTTATCTGTGATTTCACACCGCTGCTTTGAAGAATGACACGCGTGCGTCCTGGCGGGGTTCTTCACGTAATCCCTCATCGTAACTCCTCATAAAATACAGATCAAACTTCAAACTGGTAAGTTCTCGTTTAATCTTACTATTTTAGGCCATAAAATGCACCCAACATTTCCAGGTAGTTTATGCCCAGTGTGAGTAATAATGATGCCTCCTGAGCAGTCCATCTACCTCCACAGCTGGAGATGGAATTGGTGGCACCCCAACCAAGTGCACTGGCATCAGTTTGTAGCACCGTTGAAGGGTTGCTGATAATAATTGGATTGTAAAAATACCAAATGTTATCTATCCACCAATTTAGTTCCATTATGGCTTTGATTGGTAGCTTTATTGGTCTGTCAAAATGACCAGCATTAATTTTGAGTGCTTGTATTTTTGCCCTTTGTAAATTTTGGTAATGTAAAGGTCCAAATTGTGTGGCTGGAAAGGCAGCCACGATTTTGCCAATTACTTTAGCTACCAATCTGATGGATGGTTTACTGATGTCAATGAGGTTTTTGCAAGCCTCTATTAATTCTATCGCCTTTCCCTTTGGTAAAGTCACCGACATGTGAACTGAAAATGGTGAACCCCAAATAGTCCATTGTAGTGGAAGGCGTTAATTTAGATTTCACTGGATGGATAATAAACCCCAGTGTTTCAAATAACTGTTTTGTGGCTGTTACGGTTTGTTTGGCCAATTCCAATTTTTTGCCCACAATGAGTATGTCATCTAGATATGCCATGACCATGTGTTTTCGTTTCCGTAGAAATGCTAGGGCTGGTTTCAAAATTTTTGTGAACAGCCTGGGGGCTGATGTTAAACCATTTGGTAGTGCTCTATATTGCCACCGCTTTCCCATCCAGTTGAATTTTAAGAAACATCTGTGGTCACCTCATATAGGCACTGAATAGTAAGCATCTTTTAAATCGATGCTGGCCATGAAGTAACCTTGGGAAATCAATTGTTTAGCAGTAACAAAGGTTTCCATTTTAAAATGAATGTATTGTACAAAAGTATTCAATTTGGTCAGATCTATGATGATGCGACAGCCACCATCTTTTTTGTTTTTGGTAAATATATTGGACACGAATTCTAATGGTTCGTGTTGGGATTTTTCAATTACACCTTTTGCGTAAAGCCGCTCCAGTTCAGCATGTGCTTCTGATTTCTCTTTACCCGAAAGTACGAACACTCGGTTCGGTATATGTTGAACTGGAGGGTTGTATTTGTGTATAAATTCTATAGTATATCCCTGGATACTGCTGAAAATATAAGTGTCAGTAGTTAACATGCTCCATGCATTCAGAAAGGAGTGTAATCTCCCCCCAACCTCCGTGCTCTCTGTATTTTGTAGGGAACCAGACCCACCTACCTCCATGGTTACCAGTGGCAGGTTTACTTCTTTTTGTAAGTCCTTCATTGATGTTGAGGCGGTGGATTCTGGGTTTGTGGTTTGGTTGATGTTGGAGGTTCTCTTATCTTCCAAGAAGGTCGGCCTGGGCCATGGCCTAAAAAATACTCATGTTTTGTGTACCGAACCTTCGAGCTTTCACCAGTCGGTCTCCCTGACCATCCTGTTCTACTCGTGGGTGCGTAGGGGTGCTGTCTGTGGCTGTAGTGGGTTTTTGGATGAAGTCCCTTTTATGAGTCCCAGGGTTTTTGCTTCTTCATCGAGCTCTTTTACTTGCTACGATAAGTCCCCTCCAAATAGTAGTATTGGTGGTTTTGTGTTCCCAGGTTTGCACTGACCCGCGAATTTCGGATTTAGAGTGGGTCGAATGGCATTCTTTCTGATGTTGTTTAACTCATATTGAGTGTTACAAAACAATGCCAGTGCATCCTGTTGATCTTGGGACATGTCTTTCTCATCCACTGTGCGGGCGAATGCTGTTATCCCTGCAGCTAGGAGTTTTAATACCTTCTGGAGTTTGATGTCCATGCTCCTAACTCCTATTCCAATATGTTTCCATATACAAGTGTTGACTGCTGGGACATTCAGGGATATGCAGTTTCCCGGTGCCAGATGTCTTGATGTGGTGTCCAATACAGCCTGTTCTTGTAGCTGGTTTAAAGACATATAGTCTATACTGGCAGCAAGCTATTGCTCCAGGTTTTTGCCAGTCTGGTCTGGCTGTATGAAATTGGACACCATGTCCAGCAGATTTTCTCGTTCCTGCACCCCCTGCATACTTGATTTTTCTTCTGAGAACCCCTCTTCAAGGTCAGCCCAGAACTGACCCCCAGCGCTCCCCTCTGATGAGGGAGAAACACTGTGCAGCCCTACAAGAGGTGCTGCTGTGGGTTTTCCATAGGGCCCACAGTGACTCGACTCCATCTCCCGGAGCCTGTCACGTTGGAGCAAATGCTGCATGCACCGCTCCATCCGGCTCCAGCGCTCACGGTCGCTGGCTGCCCGCGGTTGCTCAGAGTCGGACTCCTCTGAGTCCACGACTCTGTTAGTTTTTTGTCTAGAATTACCGCCCGGCCGCGGAGTGGATTTGGCCGGTGCGGAGGCCATATCGGGCACAGCTGATCACATTATCGGTGATCCAAGTGCTGCTGGCTGCCCGCTGTTTCGCGGTCCTCCCCCACCAGCTTTGTCGCAGCCCTTGTTTTCTTTGCTTTGTCCATGCTTCCCACCTGTAGTTGGTATAGGAAACACACACATTAACCGCAGAATAAATCTTACCTGCAGGTTCCGGCTTTTTAAACTGCCGCTGCGGGGTAACGTCGTTCCACCCCGCCTGACGTTTCGCAATGCGTGTAGCGATATGACACACATGCGTCCTAGCGGGGTTCTTCACGTAGTCACTCACGTGACTCCGAAGTAAAATGATTAATGTCTTATTTGACAGAACTTTCGTCTGACTGCAATTTTCCCTCAGTACCCTGCAAGCATCAGCCGAAGTTATTGTGACTGACTCTACGTTGAAACATAGAAACATAGAAAATAGGTGCAGGAGTAGGCCATTTAGCCCTTCGAGCCTGCACTGCCATTCAATATGATCATGGCTGATCATCCAACTCAGTATCCCGTACCTGCCTTCTCTCCATACCCCCTGATCCCTTTAGCCACAAGGGCCACATCTAACTCCCTCTTAAATATAGCTAATGAACTGGCCTCAACTACATTCTGTGGCAGAGAATTCCAGAGATTCACCACTCTCTGAGAATTTAATGTAAGACCTACTAAGTAAAAATGAAGGGCGTTACCACTGAACAAGGCAGGAATTTCATTAAGATATACACAAAATGTTGGAGTAACTCAGCGGGACAGGCAGCATCTCTGGAGAGAAGTAATGGGTGACATTTTGGGTCGCGACCCTTCTTCAGACTGAGTCAAGGGGAGAGGGAGACCCAGAGTCATGGAAGGGTAAGGTGTGAAAACGGGACATCAAAGGGGGCAAAGCTCATTAAGTTTCATGAATGTCATTAAGCTGAACCAAATGTGAAATTTGGCCTCTCTCCACCCACTCCAATAGTACAGAGGGCACAGAGTCTGTGTGAGTTCATTGGGATCCAGGACAGTGGCTGAAACTGAATCCTCCAAACAAAACATATCATCACTCTGTTTACCTCCACCTTGATTATAAATAAAGTTAATTTGACAACGAAATGGAAGAGAGATTGCATGAACACATTTTAAATTTTTAATCGCCACTCTACCAGTGTTGTGTAACAGGGCACAACTCCAATGACGGAGGAGGAAGGAACTGCAGATGCTGGCTTACACTTAAGGTAGACACAGAATGCTGGTGTAACTCAATGGGACAGGCAGCATCTCTGGAGAGAAAGAATGGGTGACATTTTGGGTCGAGACCCTTCTTCACCCATTCCTTCTATCCAAAGAGTTTGAAGAAGGGTCTCGACCCGAAACATCACCCATTCCTTCTATCCAGAGATGCTGCCCTGTCCCCCTGAGTTACTCCAGCATTTTGTGTCTATCTATTTTTAATGACTGCGGGTCCAGTTTAAGATATATTTTGGGGTGATCTTCATAGTAAATCCACTCTCCTCTGCCTACCACCTGCAGCAGCAATATCTCACTTTGCTGTCTCCAGTGAAGCACACGATTTAGCAAAGGTACAACCATAGTTTCTTGGCCCTACAGAGACACTGTTTGTTTTGAGTCAACCAGCCTGGTCCTCAGCAGTGAAGCAGAACCTTATGTTGCCACTGAAGTCCCAGTTTCAAGTCAATCCTAATAACCTATGGTGACGCTTCTAAGGTACTGAAAGAAAATTTCACAATCAGAAGCAAGTTCTTTCAAATAAGACATTAAACCAGGACCCTAACTGCGAATGTATTCATCACTGCTGAAAGCTTCCAATTCCCACACTGACCTTTCCGTCCTGGGCCTTCTCCACTGACAGAGTGAGGCCACATGCAAATTGGAGGAATAGCGCCTCATATCTTGCTTGGGCAGCTTACAACCCAACGGTATGATCATTGGTTTCTCTAACATCAAATAGCCCCTGCATTCCCTCCCTCCCTCCTCCTGCACCCTACTAGTTCCACTGTTTGCATCCATGAATCCTTTTGTTATCACCTCTTCTCCAGCCAACAATGATTCATTATGGGCTCCCCACTTCCTTTGTCATCTATCGCCAGCCCTAATTTGTTCTGGCCTTTTTCTACCTCCAGCCCCCCCCCCCCCCCCCCCCACCTCACCTCCCGCCAATTTCAGTCTGAAGAAGGGCCCTGACCCGAAACGCCACCCGTCCTTTTTCTACACAGATGCAACCTGATCGGCTGAGTTACTCCAGCATTTTGTGTCTATGAATATGATTAATGTTCAGCATCAAGGATTCGGGCTCAGGGCCATCACTATCTGGACAAACACACAATAATCTTTTAAAAACCATGGCTAATAAAGAGTGGTCACTGTTACAGTGTAGCAGCAGCCAACCAAACTACATCAAAGTGGAAGTTGAAGGTCTCTGCCCACCATACCGCCTTACCAACTTTAGCCTGTGCACGCCATACACAAGAAGAAGACCACCTTATCTCTGCAAAAACATCTCAGCTTTGATTGGCTTCACTTCTTATATTCTTGATTCTCTTGCCAAACCCAAAACCTACTGAAAGAAAACTTCAAGTTGTCCTGAACTTTCCACATTTCACATTTTCCTCACATCCAGTCCCTACCGACGTACATTGGCTTCTATTTCTCAAGGCATTGAATTCCAGATTTTTATCTTTATCCACCGGTGAGTGATAGAATTTGGGAAGGAGGGGTGTGCTGAGGAGAATGGGGAGATTTGTTTTTAGGGGATTAAGGTGAGGTTGGTGTAAATAGGTCAGTATAGGGTTGATGGGCCAAATGGCCTGTTTCCAGGCACCCCCTTGTTTACTTGCAATACTGGACCCAAGCATTGGACCTTGCCAACTAACCAGGTGACACAGAAGGCCTCACAGATGTATGGGTTTGTTGATGATCGTTTGGCAGGTGAGGTCACTGGGCAGTGGTGCTAAATGCATAGACCAACGCAAGATTGAGGAACAGCACCTTATCTTGCATGTTTAGATTAAAGATACAGTGCGGAAACAGGCCCTTTGACCCACCGAGTCCGCACCGACCAGCGATCCCCGCACATTAACATTATCTTACACACACAAGGGACAATTTACATTTATACCAAGCCAATTACCCAACAAACCTGTATGTCTTTGGAGTGTGGGAGGAAACCGAAGATCACAGAGAAAATCCACGCAGTCACGGGATGAAAGTACAAACTACGTACAGACACCTGTAATCGGGATCGAACCCGGGTCTCCGGTGATGTAAGGAGGGCAGAGACCTTCAACTCCACTTTGATGTTCTACTGCTGCGCCACTGTGCTGCATGTTAGCACATTCCTGCCTTCTGGACTCAACATTGAATATTACATGTTTAAGAAGGAACTGCAGACGCTGGAAAATCGAAGGTAGACAAAAATGCTGGAGAAAATCAGCGGGTGAAGCAGCATCTATGGAGCGAAGGAAATAGGCAATGTTTCGGGTCGAAACCCTTCTTCAGAACTATGTGAGGGTGGGGGGGGGGGGGGGCAAGAAGAAAGGAATAGGTGGAGGCAGTGGGCTGAGGGAGAGCTGAGAAGGGGAGGAGAAAGTAAGGACTACTTGAAATTAGAGAAGTCAGTGTTCATACCGCTGGGGTGCAAACTGCCCAAGCGAAATATGAGGTGCTGCTCCTCCAATTTACGGTAGTCCTCACTCTGGCCATGGAGGAGGCCCAGGACAGAAAGGTCAGATTCGGAATGGGAGGGGGAGTTGAAGTGCTGAGCCACCGGGAGATCAGGTTGGTTATTGCGAACCGAGCGGAGGTGTTTGGGGAAGCGATCGCCAAGCCTATGCTATGCCAAGCCTCACCGATGTAGAGCAGCTGACATCTAGAGCAGCGGATGCAATAGATGAGGCTGGAGGAGGTGCAGGTGAACCTCTGCTGCACCTGGAAAGACTGCTTGGGTCCTTGAATGGAGTCAATGTAGGAGGTAAAGCGACAAGTGTAGCATTTCTTGCGGTTGCAAGGGATTTCAGCATTTTCTACTTTTATTATGCTTGAGGAAGATTGCTTGAGACCATCAGTGGTTGAGAAGTTTTAAGAGAGTACAGTGACTTTATGCTTGATGTGTAATAAGGAACTGCAGGTTCTTTCTGCAGGTTTAAACTGAAGATAGACCTAAAATTCTGGAGTAACTCAGTGGGCCAGACAGCACCTCTGGAAAAGAGGAATAGGTGATGTTTCTGGTCGAGACTCTTCTTCAGACTTTATGCTTGAGACTGGAATAGTTGCATCTAGACCTGAGCCTATTGTGGCCATACCTCAAAGCCTCCCGCATCATAAGTTCATACGTTATAATAATAATAATTTGTTTATAGGGACAGTGCATATTAATTAACATTTGCATGTAAATATGTGAGATTGTTGCCAATCAGTAGCTAATTTCCGTCTCTAGTCCCAGGCAAAGGTAGGTGAAGTGTCTTGCCCAAGGACACAACGACAGTACACACTCCAAGCAGGATTCGAACCGGCCAGAACAGAATTAGTCCATTTGAACCATCAAGTCTACTCCACCATTCAATCATGGCTGGTCTATCTTTCTCTCTCAACCCCATGCTCCTGCCTTCTCCCTGTAACCCCTGACACCCACCGTTACTAATCAAGAATCTGTCAAGCTCCACCTTAAAAATATCCATTGAGTTGGCCTCCACAGCCGTCTGCGGCAATGAATTCCACAGGGATTCGTTGCGAGTAGGATGAGCAGAGACTGAGAGAGTAGCCCTACTCCATAAATTGATTTTAAGGAGTGCTTCTCCTTCATCAATAGGATGGAGGTACACTGCCCAACAAGATCCTACTTCTCTAAGGAGATCCTCACAGCAGGCTTCCACATCTGCATCCAAACATGCAGCTGCACAACTGGACTATGGCCACTAGAGGCAGTGCAAGTCACTGAATTTCTGAGGATCTGCTTCCTTCCTGGCTGGTTGTTGAGACACATCTGCGGCAACTATTGTACTTGATAGATTAAAGCAACCAGGGGCGGAAAACCCGGGGGTCCAGAGGGGCCACACCCCCCCCCTCCATGTTTTAAGAGGTGGGGGACACCCCCCCCCCCCCAAGTTTTTGTGATCCCGATTTAAAAATCACCGCTTTCCGCGAGGCAGTGGGGAAGGGACTGATGATCGAGGGCGCGATGATTGGAGGAGGGAGGAGTGGGGGGGGATGGGTGGGGCACAGACCTGCATCTCATCCGCAGGCAGGACCGATCCCGGCCGGGTCTCCGGCGCTGTCCCGAGTGCCCCCCCACGGGTGGCCAGAGAGGTTGGTAGTCAGACGCGAGCTGTACCCCCAGGCCCCCAGCCAGTGCAGAGAAACAGTACTAAACCCAACTAAACTCTGCCTGTCCCACCAAGTGAACGTACAACCCTGGATGGGCTTGCGGGAAATATGGCCAGCGTGGAGAAGCAGCGCTGGTGTCCCGTCAGTCCAGACAGGGCTATAGTTAACCCGGTGAGACAGGCAGAGTTGAGCTGCATTTAGCGCTCGATTGAGCCTCCGAAGCCTCGTGCGCGTGTGTGTGAGTGTGCGCATGCACGCGTGGCCACCAAAAAACTGTGTCCCCCGTCCCCTCCATGTTTTGATAGCGAGTTTCGCTCTTGAAAGCAACCATGTGTTTCTCTCCTCCTTGAGTAGAGAGCAAGCATGGACCATTTACATTAACACCGAGCATGGTGCCTTTACTCACTGATGGCCCCGCACCACAGTCCTGCAGAGTGGAGGAGCTAAAATGGCAATCACTCCCTCTACGCATGTCCATAGCCACTTCATGCTTAATGCCCATTTCCCACTGAGCACCTTGACTCCTTTACAACACGGCAGTCTGATATTTTGCAACCTCTAAAGGATGGAATATCACCCATCACCCTGAACATTGACGTCTGGCGGCTGCAAAGATCACAGAGGTGGTCTGCGACAACTCATCATGGCTCCTTCTTCACCTCTCTGACCCATAACCAAGGTTAGAGCTTCCAGCCGTACATCCTTGTCTTATGGTTCCCTCACTACTGTGTAGCCAGCACGGAGTTCTTAGTTAAATGAAGAAAGATACACACTGGGTGGGATTGTAGTGAAAAGAGGTGAATAGGTCAGAGAAACAATCTCACGCCAACTCCAAACTGCAGGCGAGGGGCGCGGTGTGCCGTGGCGGTCTAGTCCCAGGAGCCATTTGTGAGCCTCGTGGTGGAGTAATCGGGAGATGAGAGTTGCCAAGTTTGCAATATATCTGACACAAATTTGGGTGTTATGTTATTAAGCATTAAACTTCTGGCAACACAGATCAGGTGCCCCTGTGGTCTTCCTTCAGCATCGGTCTTGTATGTTTACCTTTCCCCATTGCTGCTTAATCATCTCCCTGGCCTCCAGTGCCGAGGGACTTCTCTCCTCCCCTTCTTATCAGCCAAGAGCTTCAGAAACATGTGGCGCCAACAGGGTGCTGACTAAGGCACGGTTCTTGCCAAACTCCCGAAAATATTCAGGAATATTCGGAAAATATTCCCAGTGGCAAAACACCTCCCTAGTTAAGAAGTGTGAAAATGCCTTCATCCATTGTCTTCAACTAGTGCTAGTTCCATGCAGACTCTGGCTCAGGAGCTGGTTAGCAATAAGGTGGTTATTACAGGGCACCTCCTAAACCCATATTAATCACACCGCACCATGAATTCTGTGTGCACCTGCACAGTCAAACAGATGTAACTTAATGCAACCCCACACTACAATTTACAGCTCAATTTAGCCTCCTGTATGTACGGCAGTGTCTTCGCCTGCATTTTCGTGGCTCAGATCGCTATCTTTGCTTCAAGATCCCATTTGTCCAAGCTCTCTACAATATGTACGTGCTGAAATAGTGAGCCACTGTTTTATAATGAGAACCAGATGTGAAGATTTTGCAATCTCCTCCTTACATCAAATGCCATTCCCATGATTGCATTCAATATATTAAAACAAATTGACGTTTTTTTGGTCGTAATAATTCTGGTGCAAGTTTGAAAACTTTTTACCGCAGCAGTTTCCAGGATTATTTTATGGGGGCCAGCTGCTTCCTTCTTCCACATCTGGAGATCTTCTCAGAATTCACTCTTTAATTAAAGGCAGATGATCCAATGAAAGTTTACACTAATTTCAAAGCCAGTGGAGGAGGCAGGACAACTATGACCCTGTCACTTTCCCCCTTCTGCCCACAGGGTCACAGAGAGTAGGGATTCTCCTGTTCGAAGGTCGAAGAAAGATAAGCATCTAAAAAAATTAAAATTACGCATTTTATTCCATAATAGCACCAAGAAATCTATACAATATTACAATCCAGCATTAGTCAGAAATCTGCACCTCTGCAGTCTCCATTGTAGAGTTGAGAGTCACTTGCACACCTCCAGATTCAGGGACAGTTTCTTCTCGGCTGTTAGCAAGCAACTGAACCATCCTATTACCAACAAGAGAGCGGTCCTTAGCTACCATCTACCTCGTGGGAGACCTTCAGACTACCTTTAATCGGACCACTGGACTTTATCTTGCAATGAACCTATTCCCTTTATCATATATCTGTACACTGTGGATGGCACAGCAGCACAGTGGCATAGTGGCTGCCTTATAGTGCCAGAGGCCCGGGTTTGATCCTGATGACGGACTTGTACGTTTTCCCCGTGACCTGCCTGGGTTTTCTCTGGGATCTCTGATCTCCTCCCACACTCCAAACACGTACAGGTTTGTAGATAAATTGGCTTGGTATAATTGTAAATTGTCCCTAGTGTGTGTAGGATAGTGTCAGAGTGCAGGGATCGCTGGTCGGCATGGACTCGGTTGGCCAAAGGGCCTGTTTCTGCACTGTGTCTCTAAACTAAACTCAAACTAAACTGCTCGTTTGTGATCATGTAAGGTCATTTCCACTGACCAGTTGGCATGCAACAAAAAAAACGTTGCATTGTACCTTGGTACACATGACAATAAACAAAACTAAACTAAACACTTGTAAAATGTGTAGCAAAGAACTGCAGTTGCCGGTTTAAACCGAAGATTTTTCACAAAAATATTGGAGTAATTCAGCGTGCCAGACAGCATCTGTGGAGAAAAGGAATAGGCGACGTTTCGGGTCGAGACCCTTCTTCATACTGCAAACATGTGTGGGTGATGCAAGTATCATAAGGTCATAAGTGATAGGAACAGAATGAGGCCATTCGGCCCATCAAGTCTACTACACCATTCAATCATGGCTGATCGATCTCTCCCTTCTAACCCCATTCTCCTGCCTTTTCCCCATAACCTTCAACAGATTTGATGCTGGATCTCACATCTAGTTTACCGGATTTGTGTGATTGAAGGGCGTCATTTGCGTGTCACGCAGGTGGCGCGTGAGGATTTTGAGATCGCTATCGCTATCGCTCGCCATTGCCTAAGCCACCATGCCTCACGAAGCACCATGCGTGCGTAATGCACGGCATGCGCGTGTCACGCACGCATCGTGCATCGTGACGCGTAAATGATGTTGCGTAAATGACGCGCAAGAGGGACAGGCCCTTAACAGTATTACTTTAGCAGAACAGATTGTTTGGTGATTATCACCTTGCTTTGATGTTTTGGTAGCTGTGTATGTATTGGCAGCTGCAGACATTACATTATAACAATGGCTGTACAGAAAGCACTTCATCAGCTGGGAATCACATCCGGAGATTGTGAGAAACATTAAATAAACACACGCCTTTCCTTGATGAAGCTTAACTTTCTGACTGGAGACACAGTTCTAAATTTGTCTGTTGTTTGCTTGGATAGAGTTGACGTGGAGAGGATGTTTTCACTAGTGGGAGAGTCTAGGACTAGAGGACACAGCCTCAGAATTAAAGGACCTTCCTTTAGGAAGGAGATGAGGAGAAATTTCTTTAGTCAGAGGGTGGTGAATCTGTGGAATTCTTTGCCACAGAAAGCTGTGGAGGTAAAGGCAGTGAATATTTTGAGGCAAAGATAGATAGATTCTTGATTAGTACGGGTGTAAGGGGTTATGGGGAGAAGACAGGATAATGGGGTTAGGAGGGAGATATAGATCAGCCACAATTGAATGGTGGAATAGACTTGATGGGCCAAATGGCCTTATTCTGTTAGTATTTCTTATGACCTTATGATCCTATGACTGTTGTTCTGCTCCTGGTAGAACTAAACTCTGCACCAGGAACAAAAAGTTGGGTCATTACTCTATACTATTCTCACATCATATCATACCTTGGCCAACATTTATACCCTGATCACCAACACTAATCTGGATTATTTGATCAGTTATCGCAACTATTCTGCCTCACCTGGACTCTGAAGAAGGGTCTCGACCCAAAACGTCACACATTCCTTCTCTCCAGAGATGCTGCCTGTCCTGCTGAGTTACTCCAGCATTTTGTGTCTATCTTTTTCTAATGACTGTGGGTTCAGTTTAAGATACTGTATATTTGAGCGTGATTTTCATAGTAAACCCACTCTCCTCTGCCTATCACCAGCACTATCTCACTTTGCTGTCTCCAGTGAAGGACATGATTTAGCAAAGGTACAACCTTTGACCGTACAGAGACACTGTGTGTTTTGTGCCAACCAGCCTGGTCCTCAGCAGTGAAGTAGAATGAACACCTTATGTTGCCACTGAACTTCCAGTTTAGAGTCAATCCTAATAATGACCAATGGTGACGCTTCTAAAGATACTGAGGGAAAATTGCACAATCAGAAGCAAGTTCTTTCAAATAAGATTAAACCAGGACCCTAACTGTGTGAATGTATTGATCTCTGCTGAAAGCTTCCCATTCCCACACTGACCTTTCCGTCCTGGGCCCCCTCCACTGCCAGAATGAGGCCACATGCAAATTGGAGGAACAGCACCTCATATTTTGGTTGGGCAGCTTACAACCCAGTGGTATGATCATTGGTTTCTCTTTGGTTTAAACCAAATACGCATCAGCAGTTCCTTCCTACACAGGGGACAGACTATCGATTAACAACATCTATAAACCCAGTGCCTATCACAGGTATCTGGACTACACCTCCTCCCACCCTGCTCCTTGTAAGGATGCCATCCCCTACTCTCTACATCCCCGTCTCCAGCATGTGTGCTCCCAAGAATGGGCTTTGCACTCTTTGGCATCCAACACGTCCTCTTTCCTTGGTAAATGCGGTTTCCTCCCTGCCTTTGCGAACGGATCCCTCACCCATGTCGCCTCTGTGTCGCACAGTTCTGCTCTCCCTCCCTCTCCACCCAGGTGGAACAAGGATACGTTCCCCTGGTCCTTGACTTTCACCCTCCCAATCTCAGCATCCAACACATCATTCTCTGACATTTCCGTCACCTTCAACGGGATCCCACCTCCAGCCACATTTTGCCATCCCTACCCCTTTCTGCTTTCCATAGAGACTGCTCCATTTGCAACTCATCCCTCCTCAGGTGTTGTGATATTGTGTTCAGTTCTGGGCACCGTGTCATAGGAAAGATGTTGTCAAGCTGGAAAGGGTACAGAGAAGATTTATAAGGATGTTGCCAGGACTCGAGGGTCTGAGCTATAGGCAGAGGTTGAGTAGGCTGGGACTCTATTCCTTGGAGCACAGGAGAATGAGGGGTGATCTTATAGAGGTGTATAAGATCATGAGAGGAATAGATCAGGTAGATGCACAGAGTTTCTAGCCCAGAGTAGGTGAATCGAAGACCAGAGGACATAGGTTTAAGATGAATGGAAAAAGATGTAATAAGAATCTGAGGGGTAGTTTTTTCACACAAAGGGTGGTGAATGTATGAAACCGTGTGCGGATGTGGCGTTGAAGGACGAGATGCCGAAGCGAAGAAGTGGAAGCCAAATAACCGAACGGAAACGACGCTGAAAAGTCAAATAATCGAACGGACATAACGCCGAAAAGCCAATTCACTGAAAGGGCGAGACGTCTAAAAGCCAAATAACCGAATGGAAACGACGCCGAAAAGCCAACTCACCGAAAGGGCGGATCGCCAAAAAGCCAAATAACCGAAAGGGCGGAACGTCTAGAAGCCAACTCACAGAACGGACGCATTGCCGAAAAGCCAAATAACAGACATGACATCGCCGGGGGGGGGGTGGGCCTCGTCAGCGATTACATTTTCCTTCGCTGCGTTTGGACTTTCTTGAATATATAATAAAACCCCGTGTGATTGGAACTTTCGGTTGATTTAACAAAATAATAATCCAAGTGGGTTTATTGTACCTTCGATCTTCCAGCATCTGCAGTTCCTTCTTGAACACGGGTTCCATAGATATTTACACCAACTGTAACAATTATATTTTGACTACCACAATACATTTACATTCACTACCGTGCATCTTGAAGGCCAGTGATCCTTTTGGGTGTGAATCGAGAAACCAGACGAAAAAAAGATGACTTTTTTTAAAGAATATCTTAGCTCGCTGAGTCGGTTCAGTGATATGAGTAAGTGTCCTACGTCCTACGGCCGCTTACACCTTGGTGCTCGGGTTCAGAGTGCCCAGTCACCCTCCAGCCCCAGGCAGTCTTGTGTGAGAAGGTACTGCAGATGCTGGTTCACACTGACAAATAGACACAATATGCTGGAGTAACGCAGCAGGACAGGCATCATCTCTGGAGAGAAGGAATGGGTGACGTTTCAGGTCGAGACCCTTCTTCAAGCAATCACAAATACTCTCACCGACGAGAGTTCAGTTCACTCTGAAGGGTCTCGACCAGAAACGTCACCCATTCCTTCTCATGTAACAATTTCCGTGGCATTAATGAAAGGTAGATATGCCTTGCACAATAAAACAGTTTTTTGTTCTCAAACCTCAGTCAAACTTCGTAAATCTGAGTCTGAAGAAAGGTCTCCATCCAAAACATCACCTACCCATATTCTCCAGGGATGCTACCTAGCCCGTTGAGTTACTCTAGCATTTTGTGCCTTTCCTACTTCTTTGCTCATAACTTGCAAGAACTTGCTCTGGGCACAGTGTCTCGTACATTACTGCAGATATTTACCTGGCTGCAAAGGCCATTGAGGTAGTAAATTTGAAACAGGAGAGAGCAAATCTAAAGAATAGTCTTGACTCCAAACGTCACTCATCCTATTTCTTCAGAGATGCTGCCTGACCCGCTGAGTTATTCCAGCACTTTGTGTCTACCTAAGGCAAACTATAGTTGGCATTGGGTAAAGGAAGTGGAAGCAGGCCAGGATACCGAAAGCAGTTTCTGCTTAGCGGTCACCAATGCTTGTGTGACCAAACTGCGGAGAAATTGGCAGCGTCTGTGGTGGGAGGAGTGTCCGGGGGGTGGGGGTGATTGGCAATCACCGAGGTACAGTGTTGAGTAGTGTAACAGCCGCTGGGAAGAAGCTGTTCCTGGACCTGCTGGTCTGGCAACGGAGAGACCTGTAGCGCCTCCCGGATGGTAGGAGGGTAAACAGTCCAAGAGAGGTCATTGGAGATGTTGACCCCCAGAAACCTGAAGCTGGAGACACGTTCCACCTCTGTCCCTTTAATGTGGATGGGGGTGTGCGTGCCACCCCTAGACTTCCTGAAGTCTACAATGAGCTCCTTGGTCTTCTTGGAGTTAAGGACCCGGTTGTTGTCAGCGCACCATGCTACTAGGAGCTGGACCTCCTCTCTATAGGCCGACTCATCGTTGTTGCTGATGAGGCCAATCACCGTTGTATCATCTGCATACTTGATGATGGTGTTAGTACCATGTACAAGTGTGCAGTCGTAGGTGAAGAGGGAGTAGAGGAGGGGGCTCAGCACACAGCCCTGTGGAACACCGGTGTTCAGGGTGAGGGTTGAAAAGGTGTGCTTGTCTAACCTTACAGACTGTGGTCTGTTGGTTAGAAAGTCCAGTATCCAGTTGCAGAGGGAGGGGTCGATGCCCAGGTTACCGAGTTTGGTGATCAGTTTAGAGGGTATAATGGTGTTGAATGCTGAGCTGTAATCGATGAACAGCATTCTTACATAAATGTCTCTGTTGTCGAGGTGGGAGAGGGCGGAGTGAAGTGCCGTTGAGATGGCATCCTCCGTACTCCTGTTCTTGCGGTAGGCAAACTGATAGGGATCCAATGTGGGGGGTAGGCAGCCTTTGAGGTGTGCCAGGACCAGCCTCTCGAAGCACTTGGTGACGATGGGAGTAAGTGCAACTGGGCGGAGGTCGTTGAGGCTCGCCGCAGTGGAGTGTTTTGGCACCGGCACGATCAGGGCGGGCCTTAAGCCGATTTGACCGATTGCTCCCAATTGGGCCCCGTGCCTAACGGGGGCCTCGCACTAATGTATGGAAATACGAATTCTCTTTGTTAAATAAAGATTTTTTTTTATTCGCCATCCGGATTTTTTTTAAACGAACATGTATATCAACCGCTGCACGGCCATCAGACACAAACGATGTGTTAACTAGTACTGTTAGCACTTCTTAACATGAAATAGTTAACAAGTTGTTATACATTGTCATCAATCTGATCTGCATCCATCCACATTCCTCAGTAAATGTTATTGTGTTTTGAATGAGTATTAATCACGCCATGTTCCATTGAATAAAATTCACGCGGCGTCAATAATACTTGTTTAAAACATAATTACATTTACTGAGGAATGTAGATCAATGACACATTGAGAATTTCTTTAAACTCACCATCATGAGTGAGGGCCCCGGACCGTGAGAAGGGGCTTCTTCCTGGTGTGCAGGTTAGTCATTCACCTACCGATCCACGTTGTGTCTCTCTGTCTTTTGCTCTCTCCCTCCCTCCCTCCCTCTCTCTCTCGCGCTCTCTATCCCGTTCCCCATCTCGTCTCTCTCTAGCTCTCCCACTCGCTCTCTATCACCCTGTCGCCTCAGCATTCCCAGAATCATTGACGTTTAGCGGTAGACAAAAATGCTGGAGAAACCCAGCGGGTGAGGCAGCCGCCTGGCCCGCTGAGTTCCTCCAGCACTCTGTGTTTTTTGTTTGGCTCTGAAGTTGAAGGTGGCTCAGCGGGACGGGCAGCGGCTCTGGGGAGAGGGTTGTGTTTCTGGTCGAGACCCTTCTTCAGACAATCACAAGTACTCTCACCGACGAGAGTTCAATTCAGTCTGAAGAAGGGTCTTCTCTCGAGAGTCGCTGCACTGCCTGTCCTGCTGAGTTACTCCAGCTTTATGTCTTTCTTCAATTTCAGAGAAATACAATTTCTCACGGGGGGCTTATAACGTCTTTAAACCCCTCTGGGACCCTCTGAACACCTCTAAACCCCCTCTAAACACCCTCTATTGCCCCCTATTCCCCTCTATAACACTTCTGAACACTTCTAAACCCATCGGAAGCCCTCTAAACATCTCTAAACCGTTTTTAAACCCCTCTAAACTAGGAGGCTGCAAGGTGACTTGGATAGGCTGGGTGAGTGGGCATGGCAGATGCAATATAATGTGGATAAATGTGAGGTTACCCACTTTGGTGGCAAAAACAGGAAAGTAGGCTATTATCTGAATGGTGGCCGATTAGGAAAAGGGGAGATGCAACGAGACCTGGGTGTCATGGTACACCAGTCATTGAAAGTAGGCACGCAGGTGCAGCAGGCCGTGAAGAAAGCGAATGGTATGTTAGCATTCATAGCAAAAGGATTTGAGTATAGGAGCAGGGAGGTTCTACTGCAGTTGTACAGGGTCTTGGTGAGACCACACCTGGAGTATTGCGTACAGTTTTGGGCTCCTAATCTGAGGAAGGACATTCTTGCCATTGAGGGAGTACAGAGAAGGTTCACCAGACTGATTCCTCGGATGTCAGGACTTTCATATGAAGAAAGACTGGATAGACTCGGCTTGTACTCGCTAAAATTTAGAAGATTGAGGGGGGATCTTATAGAAACGCACAAAATTCTTAAGGGGTTGGACAGGCTAGATGCAGGAAGATTGTTCCCGATGTTGGGGAAGTCCAGAACAAGGGGTCACAGTTTAAGGATAAAGGGGAAATCTTTTAGGACTGAGATGAGAAAAACATTTTTTACACAGAGAGTGGTGAATCTCTGGAATTCTCTGCCACAGAATGTAGTTGAGGCCAGTTCGTTGGCTATATTTAAGAGGCAGTTAGATGTGGCCCTTGTGGCTAAAGGAATCAGGGGGTGTGGAGAGAAAGCAGGTATAGGATACTGAGTTGGATGATCAGCCATGATCATATTGAATGGCTGTGCAATCTCAAAGGGCCGAATGGCCTACTCCTGCACCTTAATAATAATAATAATAAATTTTATTTTCGGGCGCCTTTCAAATCTCAAGGTCACCTTACAAAGATTAAACAGAAGAGAAAAAAAACATATAGTCGGAGAAAAATAAATAATAAGGACATCATCAATACACAAATTAAAGATAGAAATCGCTCCAAAGACACAAAATAAAAAAAAACACAATGTTTCTATGTTTCTATGACTGCGTCCAACTGCTGTCTGGTTCGTTGATCAGTTTGATAGATATGAACTGTTTTGGGAGAGAAAAATGCTCACGGCAGACCAAACGTGTTAAACAGAAATTGGTCAGATATTGAGCTTTACACCAAAGATCCTATAGATCTGCTATAGGATCTTTGCTTTACACAGTGAGAAATCATGTGAAATAATCACTGAAATTAATTTTAAATGAATGTACCTGCATGTTCTACTGTTTAGTTTGGAGATACAACCAGATAGTCTACTGAGTTCGCACCGACCAGCGATTTTTGTTTTCCTATTTGACAATTTTATTTGGCGGCCAATCAATTGCTGTCTCTAAGGGGGTTGCACCCAATCACCAACCAGCTTGCCTTAAAATTCTCGTCCAATCAACAAATAGGTCTCCTCCCGTCCAATCAGCCGCTGTCTCCAAGGGCATTGTGTCCAATCACATAATGCAGTTTAATGGTAATTAGCTGCTACAGTAAAGGTTGGAAGCAGCGGAGCTACTGACAGTCAAACGGGAGGGAGCAGGAGAGATTCACACAGTGTAGAATCCATAGCACCTAGTGTACAATTTCATAATCTATACTAAATAACTGGGCTGACAGACCTTGGCTGGGAATCTGGGGTTCACCAAAATTGTTCACAATTGGGCCCCGCACCCCCTAAGGCCGGCCCTGGGCACGATGGAGGTGGTTTTAAGGCACGTGGGGACAACTGCTTGGGCAAGTGACAGGTTGAAGATGTCAGTCCAGACGTCTGTCAGCTGCGCAGCACAGGCCCTGAGGACGCGCCCGGGGATGCCGTCAGGGTCTGTGGGTGACGTTTCAGGTTGAGAGCCTCCTTCAGCCCTGTATTGTTATCCTTCTTGTGAGGTATTACAGCTTCACTTACGCAGCCAAGTGGAGAGTATTCAATCACATTGTTGATCTGTGGCTTATGGATGTTGGAAGCTTTTGTGGAAACCCAAGGTGGGGCACCCATGTGTAATCTGATCTTGTTGTTGTAGTGCTTGAAGTTCCTCTACAGAGTGTAAAGAGCCAGGGCACCTGGCAATGGCTGTGCCACTAAATGTTGAACTAAGTGGTTAATAGTACTATCAACTCTTGGGGATGGCTGGTGTCCTGTACTTGTGGTACTGGTGAAGCCAGGATGTTGTCCACATCATTTACTTTTACTTTACTCTTTAGAGATACAGCGGGGAAACAGGCCCTTTGGCCCACCAAGTCCATGCCGACCAGCGATCACGCTGTACACTAGCACTGCCCGACACACTAGGGACAATTTACAATTTTACCGAAGCCAATTAACCTCCAAACCTGTACGTCTTTAGACTGTGGGAGGAAACCAGAGCACACGGAGAAAAACCATGCGGTCATGGGGAGAATGTACAAACTCTGTACAGACAGCACCCGTAGTCAGGATCGAACCCGGATCGAACCCAACTCTACCACTGTACCACCGTGCCGCCCTGCTGGATGCCTGTGCAGACTGTTGTCTAATCTGAGGACTTGTGAATGGCAATGACCCCCCCCCCCCCGTGCATTTATCAGCACACACCACACTTCAGCCCCTATGATGGAGGAGAAACAGCTGCTGATCATTACATCTGGGACATTGCCCTAAGGGACCCAAACAACGATGTCTGGGGTTGAGGACACTGACCTCCAACAGTCAGAACAATCTTTCTTTGTTTCCAATCCTTAACATTTTTCAGCCTGATCGCCATCCATGTCATTTTTACCAGGGTTTCTTGAACCATACTTCCCTTGATGCCAAGGCTGGCGTCTAAAACCTCACCTCTAGAATTCATTCATTTTGCCAGTATTTGGACCAAAACTGTAAAGGAATCACTTTCTCTTGTTAAACATTCACCTACCCCCTCGTGTTCAGTTCATTGAAGAGTATTGTATTGTATTGTATTGTAAGTTCTATGTAATAACATAGAAACATAGAAAATAGGTGCAGGCGTAGGCCATTCGGCCCTTCGAGCCTGCACCGCCATTCAATATGATCATGGCTGATCATCCAACTCATTATCCTGTACCTGCCTTCTCTCCATACCCCCTGATCCCTTTAGCCACAAGGGCCACATCTAACTCCCTCTTAAATATAGCCAATGAACTTTCCTCAACTACCTTCTGTGGCAGAGAATTCCACAGATTCACCACTCTGTGTGTGAAAAATTGTTGGCAATGTTACAAATGTTCACGACAAATTAATGTGAAGGTGAAATTTGTCTAGAAAGGAACTGAAAATGTTGGTTTATACCGAAGGTAGATTCAAAGTGCTGGAGTAACTCAGCAGGCCAGGCTGCATCTCTGGAGAAAAAGGATGGGTGACATTTCGGGTGGGACTCTTTTTCTGTTTAGTTTAGAGATACAGCTTGGAAACAGGCCCTTCGGCCCTCTGAGACCATGCGGACCAGTGATCACCTGTGCACCAGTTCTATTCTACACAGTAGGAACAATTTACAGAATTAACCTACAAACCTGCATGTCTTTTAAATGTGGGAGAAAACCGGAGCACCCGGAGAAACCCCACGTGGTCACAGGGAGAACGTACAATCTCCATGCACCAGAACACCTGCAGTTAGGATCAAACCTGGGTCTCTGGCGCTGTAAGGCAGCAACCCTACCACTGCCCTTAAGGGCCCGTCCCACTTGGGCGTCATTTGTGCGTCACGCAGATCCCAAAATCCTGGGGCGCCGCGAGTGACCGCTCATCCTGAACAGCTTGTTAGTCAGATGCCAGTGTTGGAGTGATGGAGTGATTGCTGCAGGATCATAGATCTTCAACAGTCAAGAAACTATCCTTGCATCAAGTTTGTGCTGGAAAATCGAAGGTAGACAAAAGTGCTGGAGAAACTCAGCGGGTGCAGCAGCATCTATGGAGCGAGGGAAATAGGCAATGTTTCGGGCCGAAACCCTTCTTCAGACTGATGTAGGGTGGGTGGGGGGGGGGGGGTGGGGAGAAGAAAGGAAAAAGAAAGAGGAGGAGCCCGAGGGCTGAGGGAGAGCGGCGAAGGGGAGGAGACAGCAAAGGCTACCGGGGAAATTGGTGAATTCGATGTTTATGCCACTAGGGTGCAGACTCCCCAAGCGGAATATGAGGTGTTGCTCCTCCAATTTCCGGTTGTCCTCACTCTGGCCATGGTGGAGGCCCAGGACAGAAAGTTCGGATTCGGAATGGGAGGGGGATGTGCTGTGCCACCGGGAGATCAGGTTGGTTAATGTGGACCGAGCGGAGGTGTCATAAGTCCACAAGTCCACAAGTTATAGGGGTAGAATTAGGCCATTTGGCCCATCGTGTCTACTCCGCCATTCAATCAGGGCTGATCTCTGCCTCCTAATCCCATTTTTCTGCCTTCTCCCCACAACCCTTGACACCCGTTCTAATCAAGAATTTGTCTATCTCTGCCTTAAAAAAATATCAAATTGGTTGAAGGCAGGCTTCTGGGATGAGAAGAACCTCAGGAAGATGCCAAACGGATCATCTACTCATCGGCCCTGGCACAAGACGGCTGCAAGAACTTACTCTTTGTGATCATGTGCTGGGGCCCATTGGTTACTATCAACTTCACAAGCACCATTAGTGGTAAACATGCAAAGACGAACTGTCCAAATGGCCAAGAAGAACACCCAGTTCCGACCAAATCGGCGGTGGTGAAGCCTCGCGGTGGCGGTAATGCCTCGCGGGACGACCTGAGGCCTATGAGGTCGTGGGAGAACCGCCGTGAGGGAAGGGGAAGAACAATGGAGGACCCGGCATGGGGGAACCGCTGTGCGGGGAGATGGGTGAACAAAAGGAGGAGCCAGTGTGTAGGTATGTTGCAAAGCCTACCTGAAGCGTCTTTGAAGATCTGCTGCTGAGGGTGTGCGCGATTTTGGCGCCGTTTAGAGGGGGCGGGTTTAAAACGCGATTTTCTCTAGGCTGTTCAAATCGAAGATGTTCAGCCTAGTTAATTATTAACGAAAAATCGCTGGAAGACCCCGTCGCAAAGGCTATTATTAGGTTTAAAGGCCTCGTATAATAGTTATAGTAGTTTAAAAATCAATCTCTAAACCCGCGACGGCCAGCAACCGCACGGTCTCATAAAGCAAATAGCAGAAGTTAGGTTGTATATTTTTACATTAAAAAGGGCTTCTAAAGATCCCTTTATACAAAATTTAATATTGCGAGTAGCTCAATTTGGGCCCATTATATCGCGCAGTATTTTTCTGGCCATTTGGGGCACAAATCTACCGCAATGTGAACGTTCTAAACCAGCGCGTTCCACAGGGACCCACTGAAAAGCTGATTTAAATGGGCATTTATTTACAGCAATTGAACACTAAATTCCTTCCATTTGGTCTATAAATTAATGTAAATGAGATTTAAAAATCATGTTTTATTGTGAATTATTTGTGAATATTATTTGGACATTTAGGCTATTTAAAAATGTTAATCATTTATTAAGAAATGGATAGATGTTTAGATCTAGTAATTGAAGTCTGAAATTAGCTACAATTAGGTAACTAACTAATTATATGCTTTAATTTCAGGTCATCCAAGTAAGATTATTTTATATTTGTTTCAGAATGCTTCAATCTATGATAACTGAAAATTTCATTCAGTTCTCTTAATTTTTAAGAAAGTTATGGGCTTTTGACTGTTCGCGATCACAACTTTTTTGTTATGTCCATAGAAAATCAATAGGGAACAAGATGCTCATTTCCGAGTATGAAAATGGCCATAACTTTTTAAATACTTGAGATATGAAAGTGAATTAGGTGTCAAATTAAACTTATTTTTATGCTTTATCTGATGGGATAAATTACAGACTTGATTTTTAAAATCTCAAAATTTTGTAACATTGCTACAGTGTGCTTTGTAACTTGGTCAGTGCCGTAGGTGGCTGCTATTTGTATACATTGGGTATACAAGCAAAGAATGTCACTGTGCCTAGTCACATGTGACAACAAAGTATTCCATTCCATTCCATCTAGACGGTCAATACATATTTACAAGTGAATTGTCCTTGTTGTGTAATTGGATGATCTCAGTGTATGTTTTCCATGAACACATTTGGCACCCCATCCAGAATGCATACATGATTTGTACTTCATGTTGTACAATGCAAAGCCTTTAACTCTTCCACGGGAAATATCATCTGGCATTTCTTACCCAAACTGCTCAGTTTCCCAGATCAGGAGTTTTACTGCCAACTTTAATTCATTTCACACTTACATTTCCTGACTCACATCCAGGATATTTATGCTTGAATCTAAATGATGTAATTGATTGGAAACATATCAAGAAAGCTTTTTCACTCTACCTTGGTATGCATGACAATAATAAACTAAACTAAACATTTGATTTGCTCTGATATTGGCTGCGTAAGGTGGCATTAGCTTTCCGCTTCTTATGTGAATCATAAGTGCACACTTTGCCTGCAAAGCAGAAACAAGGAACTGCCCATGCTGGTTAATACACAAAATGATACAATGGAGTAACTCAGCAGTCAGGCACTATCTCTGGAGAACATGGATTGGTGATGTTATGAGTTGAGACCTCTGGGCTTTGTTACAACCATGTGCCTATTAACGCCCCCTCCCTCGCCTAAGTGCACCTATTACCTGCTAAGCTTTGCCCTGCCTCTCCTCTCTTCCAGCTCTCTTCTCCCCACTTTCTCACCAAAGCGTCGCCTATCCATGTTCGACAGAGAGGCTGCTTGACCTCCTGAATTACTCCAGCACTTTGTGCCCTTTTGACCATTGATTGTGATGGATGTTCATTGTCACTTGCAATTCTGTGAGATGACAATGCCAGACTAATGCTTGATTAGAAGTTGAACAGTTCTCTCAATTAATCACCACACCAGAGATGTGAACAGGTTAAGAATGTCATTGTTCTGTTTGGGACATATGACAATTAAACACTCTTGACTCTTGGTTCAAATGGCCTCTTTCCACTGATGCTTTATTGTCACATGTGAAAACGCACAGTGAAATTATTTTATTCCATACAGTCCAGTAGTAGAGCATTGCCAGACCATGTAAAGACTCTGAGTCTCTCTGCCTTTCCCTCTTCAGTTGCTCCCGCTTTTGTTGAATTCCTGCGGCCAGTCTCTCCCTAGTATTCTGGAGCTCCAGTCTCAGACATGTTCTTTACCAAGGTTCACCCTCAACCTGGGCCATCACCTGGTGAAAGTTTCCTCCACAGATGCTTCTTGAAGCTATTCTGCTAGATTAATCAGGCATGACATGGTTATTAGACGTCGATGTGTAGATCAGCTGTAGATCTGTAGTAGATTCCCAGTGTTCAGTATCTCTGGACTTAATTAGAGACTACAGTAACTTCCTGACAACGGATGTCAGGCTAACCAGTCTATAATTCTCTGCTTTCCCCACTCCCACTTTTTTGTTTAATTAGCACTGTGACACTTGCAATATTCGGATTCAAAAGTACAGTTTTAAGAGAATTGAGTGGTCTGGAAGATAGTTAGGGCATCCACAATGTTTATAAAATCCTTGATGAAACCTTTTTGATCCTGGGGAGTTTTCATTCTTTGATACCATTATTCATTTCTTTAGACTTTAGACCTTAGAGATACCGAGTGGAAACAGCCCTTTCAGCCCACCAAGTCCACGCCGACCAACGATCACCCTGTACACTAATACTATCCTACACACTAGGGACAATGTACAATTTACAGAAGCCAATTTAACCTACAAACCTGCACGTCATGTGGGAGTGTGGGAGCATCCGGTGAAAACCCACAAGGAGACCGTACAAACTCCTTACAGACAGCACCCGTAGTCAGGATTGGACCCGGGTCTCTGGCGCTGTGAGGCAGGAACTCTACCGCCACGCCACCATGCCGCCCTGTTTCATTGCTATTAATTTAATTTCAATTAAATTTGGGGAATTCTGAAACCCAATACAGTTTGACCCTCACGACTTAAAAAACTATCTATATGAGAACTTGAATTGCCAGGGCATAGAGGTTTTGGAAAATAGCATCAGTATTGGTGTGTCCTTGATGATCAGCAGGGACTTGATGGGCCTAAAGGCCTGTTTCCTCCCTTTGTGACTGCAAGTCTCCATGGCTAAATTTAGTTTCCTGGAAATGTTTTGTATTCTAACCCCTTTCCCCTGCTAAGCAATTGTTGACACTTCCTTATTTTCAAGCATAATATTCCCTTCCTTATTTTCAAGCCTAATATTCCCATTATCGCTTTTTAGTAGATTCATCTTGCTCCTGAGCGTCATTCCAAAATATAATGATCAAATAAATTATGCTGATTTTAATATTCCTTGTAAATATGACTTTCTGTTTGTAACTCTATCTACTTTGTCACTTCCTTTTATTTTACACTTGTTTGTTTTGGTTTTAAGCTGTCTCTTTGACCTTTCTTGCCGTATAATTTTTTAATGAATGCAAGTAAGGTCTCTTCCGCTTTTGGGATGTAAAATGGCCTTGTTCCACACTAAATAATTCAAGTTCAAGTGAGTTTATTGTCATGTTTCCCTGATAGGACAATGAAATTCTTGCTTTGCTTCAGCACAACAGAACACAGTAGGCATTGACTACAAAACAGATCAGTGTGTCCATATCTATATATTACTAAAAGTCTGTTCTTGACCGGTTTTGGCTTTCTGTGCTGCGATTTCCGAGAGTACGCCGCCACTTACGACCGTCATTTTTGGCAACCTCGCTCAGAGCCCCCCTCTGCCGCATGTGTGCCGAGGAATTTTCCCGTCGATGAAAATTGACAGAGATATTAATGTTTTTACAAAATTCCCCATTCTCTCTGCCGCCCCTGCTGGAGGGAGGGGAGGGACTAGAAAACCAGGAAGTGGTGTGCCTCAATCAGTCTCTGCAAAAAAGCACTGCCTGCAAATGGTTGTTTGGGTTTGGGTTGAAGTAAAAAGGCACTCTCTCTCCCACCCCCCCCCCCCCCTCCCTCTCCTCTCCCCCCCTCTCCTCCTCTCCCCCCTCCCCTCTCCTCTCCCCCCCCTCCTCTCCCCCCCCTCTCCTCTCCCCCCCCTCTCCTCCCCCCCTCTCCTCTTCCCCCCTCTCCTCTCCCCCCCTCTCCTTCCCCCCCCTCCCCCCCTCTCCCCCCCCTCTCCTCTCCCCCCCTCTCCTCCCCCAACCTCCTCTCCCCCCTCTCAAGTTCAAGTTCAAGTGAGTTTATTGTCATGTGTCCCTGTATAGGACAATGAAATTCTTGCTTTGCTTAAGCACACAGAAAATAGTAGGCATTTACTACAAAACAGATAAATGTGTCCATATACCATGATATAAATATATACACACATGAATAAATAAACTGGTAGTGCAAATAACAGAAAGTGGTTGCTAATAATCAGAGTTTTGTCCGAGCCAGGTTTAATAGCCTGACGGCTGAGGGGAAGTAGCTATTCCTGAACCTGGTTGTTGCAGTCTTCAGGCTCCTGTACCTTCTACCTGAAGGTAGCAGGGAGATGAGTGTGTGGCCAGGATGGTGAGGGTCTTTGATGATACTGCCAGCCTTTTTGAGGCAGCGACTGCGATAAATCCCCTCGACGGAAGGAAGGTCAGAGCCGATGATGGACTGGGCAGTGTTTACGACTTTTTGTAGTCTTTTCCTCTCCAGGGCGCTCAAATTTCCGAACCAAGCCACGATGCAATCGGTCAGCATGCTCTCGACTGTGCACCTGTAGAAGTTAGAGAGAGTCTTCCTGGACAAACCGACTCTCCGTAATCTTCTCAGGAAGTAGAGGCGCTGATGAGCTTTTTTGATAATTGCGTTAGTGTTCTCGGACCAGGAAAGATCTTCAGAGATGTGCACCCCCAGGAATTTGAAGTTCTTGACCCTTTCAACCATCGACCCGTTGATATAAATGGGGCTGTGGGTCCCCCTCCTACTCCTTCCAAAGTCCACAATCAGTTCCTTGGTTTTGCTGGTGTTGAGGGCCAGGTTATTGCGCTGGCACCATGTGGACAGTTGCTCGATCTCTCTTCTGTACTCTGACTCATCCCCATCAGTGATACGCCCCACAATAGTGGTGTCGTCAGCGAACTTGATGATGGAGTTCGCACTGTGGTTCGCTACGCAGTCATGGGTATAGAGTGAGTACAGCAGGGGGCTGAGCACGCAGCCTTGAGGTGCTCCCGTGCTGATTGTTATTGAGGCTGACACATTTCCACCAATACGAACAGACTGTGGTCTGTGGACGAGGAAGTCGAGGATCCAGTTGCAGAGGGATGCGCAGAGACCCAGTTCTGCGAGTTTGGTAACCAGTTTGGAGGGGATGATTGTGTTAAATGCCGAGCTGTAATCAATGAATAACAGCCTCCCCCCCTCTCCTCTCCCCCCCTCTCCTCTCCCGCCCCTCTCCCCCCCCTCTCCTCCCCCCTCTCCTCTCCACCCCTCCCCCCCTCTCTCTCTCTCCCCTCTTTTTCTCCCCCTCCTCCCCTCCATCCCCTCCCCCACCGTCCCTCCCCTAAGCCCCCCTCCCCTCCACACACCCCTACCCCCCTCCCTCCCCCTCCCTACTCCCCACCTCTCCCCTGCCCCTCATCTCACCCCCCTCTCAGCACCCTCTCTCTCCCCCTCTCTCCTCCCCCTCTCTCCTCCCCCTCTCTCCCCCCCCTCTCTCTCTCTCTCTCTCCCCTCCTCCCCTCCATTAGCGTGAGTGCGGGGGGGTAGTTAGTGTGTGACGCTGCATGCCGCCTCCCCCCCCACAACCGCACGTTGGGGGAACAGACCCAACGGGTCTGCACTTGGTCTAGTACCATCATATAAATATGATAAATATAAATTTGTTGGACAACTCCAATTGATTTCCTTCCTTGGTTTTCATGGATGTTTTGGTCAATTTACAATACACGTACGTGGAAGCAGGATCAAATAAGATCCATTTGTGCCCATTTTTAAGCATGAATTGTGCCTAACAGTATAATTCGTAGCATTTGTAGACATTACAGATCTGCTATCTGAGCTACCATCTATCTCATTGTAGTCCCTCGGACTATCTTTGATGAGACTTTACTGGACTTTATCGTGTACTAAACATTATTCATGTAATTCCCTTTATCGCATCTATACTCTGCGGATGGCTCAATTGTAATCGTGAACTGTCTCTCCGCTGACTGGTTAGCATGCATTAAGGCTCTTCACTGTACGTCAGTACATGTGACAATAAACTAAACGCAATTCAACTCAATTTCCTGGTAAAATCCCTTCCATCGGGTGAAGAGACCAAGGCTGTCCAGCATTGGTGCTGCTTCCTTGGAGCCATCTCCCTCCCTCCTTGTTTTTCCTCCCCTCAACTTCTGGTTTCCCTCTGTCTCAATTTCTTCCTCCCACTTTAACTACACTTTTGTTCCTGTGCTCAACCTCAATTGCCCTTGGCAGCCTCCGTAATTGACTTGGGCAAGGCTCTTTAATAGTATTGGCCCACTTCCCAACAATCTGTAGAAGACACATAGTTTGTGCTCTAATGAGGCTCAAAGTGAGAAAATCACATCAACGCTTTTCTAAATAAAGAAAATCCCAATTTCATGATTTTTGTTGACCAGTTTTGCCATTTATTATAATTATTGTGCACATTTCACCATCAGAATTGTGTGCAATACAGTTTCTATGAAAATCTGCTTTTTATTGTTAAATCAGTTTTATCTAAATCTAGATTCTTTGTGGCCTTTCTGTTTCTCCTTTCCAAATGCTAGATTGAATTAAACAGATTACGTTTGCTACAAGATAAATGTTCATGAGCATTGATGTTTACAAAACCTAGCCTATCACTTAATAATAATTGTATGTGGCCTGTCAACTTCATTGTTCTGCATGATTTTATCGTAAAAACTATCACAATGAAACACGTTATTTTGTTAATCCCAGTCTATACGAAAGTTAAAATCTCTTCAAAAAAACATTCTGACTATTGCAGAAATAGAAAGAGATAACGTTTCAGGTCAGGGATTGGAAAAGAGAGAAAAGGGTTTGTTTTAAGTTTGAATTAGAAAGACTATGGTTTCACATCTTATGCACAGGAACTTCTTACAAAGGTGGCAAATCTCTGGAAATCTCTACCCTGTGGGTTATGGAGGCTAAACCATTGCAGTATTTAAGGAGGAAGTAGGTACATATTTGAAAGGTCAGGAATTGAGGCCTACAAGGAACTGGCACAAAAGAGAAGATGAAGTGAAGGGCAGATCAGTCATAATCATATTAATCGTATTGAATAATGGACAAAGCTTGAGGGACCTATTGTCTTATATTGGTCCACCACCAATTTTCCATCATCCTTGGTTCCAGAGGCTTTCTGGATTATCTGTTTCGCCGGCCAGCGAGAGTGATCCAGCAGTACCGGAATAGGTTGCCAAGGCAATCGAGGAGCTGAAATACAGGCCCGCAAAGTCGGCCTCGGAAGTCAGCTTTGGGAACGGATCTAACGCTCTGGCCAGGCCAGAGTTCCAGAGCCCCGGCCGCTGGGGGCAAATTCCACCAGCCGATTGGCTGAGGAAGTCCCAATGAGGTAGAGATCGACCACCTCATCCGGCCTAGGCACCACATTTACGGCGGGACTTCTGGGGGAGATTTAAAGTGAGCTCTCATAATTTTGTCTGAATTAAAGGAGGTGCCAAACCACAAGTTGCCGGAAAATCAGTGGTGAACCTGTATTTCTAGACTTGAATGTACAAACTGGTGGAGTCCTGAGGGCGTACTGAATTAATTAAGATATCTTCTACCTGTGGAGGTGGGCATAAAAGATGGCAGGACTCCATTCTGAAGACCAGGGTCTCTCTATTACACTGGCCAACAGCTAAACCTCAACTACATAATTAACGGCCCCCTTATTTCACAACGTTTATAAGAATGCAAATTAATCATTAAACAGTGGACACATTGCAAAAGTTACTTAATTGCCTAAGATGTTGTAAGATTGTGAACGATAATGATAGGCCTAGACACGGAAAGGATGTTTTCAGTAATGGGAGAGTCTAAGACCAGAGGGCACAGCCTCAGAATAAAAGGACGTACCTTTAGAATGGACATGAGGAATAATTTCTTTAGCCAGAGGGTGGCGAATCTGTGGAATTCATTGCCATGGACGACTGTGGACAGGGGCGGAAATCCCGGGGGTCCAGGTTGTTTAGAGAGGGGGGAAACGATTCCCCCCCCCCCCCATTTTTTGTAATCCGGATGTTAAAACCCGGTGAAATCTCCGCTTTCCGCGAGACAATGGGGGTGGGACTGCTGATCGAGGGCGCCGATTGGACGAGAGAGACGTCGGCCAGCAGGCAATAGGGTGGGACATGATGATTCAGCACGATGATTGGAGGAGGGAGGTGTCGGTCAGAGGCGAAAGTAGGGGGGGGTGGGTGGGACTGAGGATAGAGCGCGGTGATTGGCGGAGGGAGACGTGGCACAGACCTGCTCCTCATCCACAGCCAGGATTGATCCCGGCTCTCCGGCGCTGTCCCGTCCCCTCCCGAGTGCCCCACGCCCTAGGGTGGCCATAGACATTGGGAGTCAGATGGGAGTTTTGTACCCCAAGGCCCACGGCCAGCGAAGAGAAGCAGCGCTAAACCCAGCTCAACTCTGCTTGGCCTGACAGGTTAACCTACAGCCCTGCCTGTACCTGCGGGAAATATGGCCCAAGGCCCACAGCCAGCGCGGAGAAGCAACGCTGCTGTCCCGTCAGTCCAGGCAGGGCTGTAGGTTAAGCCGGCGGGACAGGCAGAGTTGAGCTGCATTTAGCGCTGGATTGAGCCTCTGAAGCCTCGCGTTTGTGTGTGTGCGCATGCGCGGGTGGCCACCAAGAAATTGTGTCCCCCGGTCCCCTCCATATTTTGTAGCGATTTCCGTGCCTGGCTGTGGAGGCCAAGACATTAAGTATTTTTAATGCGGAAATTGATAGGTTCTTAATTAGTAAGGGCATAATGGTCATGGGGAGAAGGGAGGAGAATGGGGTTGAAAGGGAAAAATAGATCAGACATGATAGAATGGAGTAGTAGACTCGATGGGCCGAATTACCTAATTCTGCTCCTATGTTGTATGGTCTTATAAGACATTCTTTCCTTAATTGTTTCTAGTTAAGTTTAGAGATACAGCGCGGAAACTGGCCCTTCGGCCCACCGGGTCCGCACTGACCAGCGATCCCTGTACCCTGGCACTATCCTACAGACTAAGAACAATTTACAATTTTTACCGAAGCCAAATTAACTACAAACCTGTACATCATTGGAGTGTGGGGGGAAACGGAGCACCCGGGGCAAAACCCATGCGGTCACGGGGAGAACGTACAAACTCCGTACAGACAGTATCCACAGTCGGGATCGATCCCGGGTCTCTGGTGCTGTAAGGTGGCAACTCTACCGCTGCACAACCGTGCCTCCCCGATTGTGAATGCTTTGCTGATGCTTTGATGCTTACTAATGTTTTCACTCTGAATCCTGCATGCTAAAACTTGCATTTCTTTTGGTATATCGACGACCTGAGCCACCTAGTCCATGCTGGGCTGGATGACCTCATTCGTAGACCAGCTTGTTCCTCTCAGCTGTGCTGTGAAAGCTCTATCCATAAACAGACAACAAGTAGTTCTTCTACGCTTCATCATGGCCTGTGGAAGATTGCTGCATTTTCAGGAGTAGCAGCTGCACGTTGATGTCATCCTACCCAACGTGCCCCAGATGAGGACATTTCAAACCAACCCTACAAATAATCACAAAAAAAACACAGTTAGAAACTGCTGTTCTCAAGCCACACAGTTTAAATCTCTAATTTTAATCAATAGTTAATAGAGCTTTATTTGTTTGTCACGTATGCAACTGCACAGTTACATTCTTTTTGCATATATTTTGCATGCAATCACCACCATTTTTGACACCATTATTCAAAGTCCAAATTCCGTTAAGGTGTGACATTCGTCTCCACTACTTCTAACGTAAGTTGAAAATTTAGTTTAGTATAATTGAATATTGTCACGTGAGAGTTACAGTGAAAGGTCTTTTTGTTGTTGCGTGCTATCCAGTCAGAGGAAAGACTATACATAATTACAATCATGCCACCCGTAGTGTACAGATACAAGATAAAGGGAATAACCATTCAGTGCAGGATGAAGTCCTGTAAAGTTTAATTAAAGATAGTCCGAGAGTCTTCAATGAGGTAGATGGTAGGTCAGGACCACTCTCTAGTTGGGGATAGGATGGATCAGTTGCCTGATACCCACCCCTCTGGGATAGGTAGCAGGAGATAATGTTTTCAAACTGTTGCTGCCTACATTGTGAAGATGATTCCTGACAAGAAAGGGTTTGCATGACATAGAAACATAGAAACATAGAAATTAGGTGCAGGAGTAGGCCATTCGGCCCTTCGAGCCTGCACCGCCATTCAATATGATCATGGCTGATCATCCAACTCAGTATCCCGTACCTGCCTTCTCGCCATACCCTCTGATCCCCTTAGCCACAAGGGCCACATCTAACTCCCTCTTAAATATAGCACTCCCTCTTAAATGTAGTAAATATGACCTTGACCAATCACTGATTGAGCAGTTGCCTCATGACTTGGAATCATAAGAGTTTGTGTCGGAATTTGAATGGGATATTTAATCCAGAGCCTTTAGGGGGTTGTATGAAATATACACTCAACGGGCGCAACCAGAGAACAGAAGGAGAGTGGATGATTATATTGTCTGGTTAAAGGCATTGGCTTAAGACCTTTTGGTATGAGGCCCTCCCTGGAGACATGATCAAGACCAACTAGAAGAATACATTTGCTGTGATGAAGCAGCAAAAAAAAACGTTGTGGCCTCACTCTGCTGGCAAACTATGCCACCGTGCTTTAATTCCTGTTGAAGTTCGGACATGCAAGGTGGAGGAAGACAGCTGAGCAAAAACAGTGCTGGAAGAACTCAGCAAATCTGTGGAGAGAATGGCCAGAATTTCACAAGAAAACAGTTGATTGGTTTACAACTGCAGCCATGTTGTCCTCAATGCAGCTGCCATGGTCATAGATTCCTAGAGTCATAGTATCCTACAGGGTGGAAACAGGCCCTTCTGGACCAAGGCCCAACTTGGCGACACCGGCCAACATGTCCCAGCTACACTAGTCCCACCTGCCTGCGTTTGATCCATATCCCTCTAAATGTTGTACTTGTCTAAATGCTTCTTCAACATTGCAATAGTCCTTGCCTCAACTACCTCCTCGGGTAGCTTGTTCCATACATTCACCACCCTTTGTAATGATGTTTCCAATGGCTGTGGAATTCTCTGCCTCAGAGGGCGGTGGAAGCCGGTTCTCTGGATGTTTTCAAGAGAGAGTTAGATAGAGCTCTTAAAGATAGCGGAGTCAAAGGATATGGGGAGAAGGCAGGAATGGGGTACTGATTGTGGATGATCAGCCATGATCACATTGAATGGCGGTGCTGGCTTGAAGCTCCAAATGGCCTACTCCTGCACCTATTGTCTATTGACACTACCAAGTTGTAGTCAAGCAACTGACTTTATCTGGCTTTATTAGAATTATCCCTTGAGGCTTGGTCACACAAGGTCTGAAGGGTCTCGACCCAAAATGTCACCCATTCCTTCTATCCAGAAATGCTGCCTGTCCCACTGAGTGACTCCAGCATTTTGTGTATAACTTGGTCACTCAACCTAGCTCCACAGATCCCACTCCACCCACACACCCACCAATGGCTACCCAGCACACCATCATCGGCCTGCATTGCAGTCCTCTAAGAAACAAGACACTCCCCACAAGTAGCTTTGTTCCCCATCTTCAGTTTTTGTTAATCACAAATAAATGTTTTCACAGAAAAACTGTAAGACAAAACCCAACTCTTTTGCAATATTTCGGGTCCTGACCCGAAAAGTCCCCTTTTAGTTTGGTTTTAGTTTTAGAGATACAGCACGGTAACAGGCCCTTCAGCCCACTGAGTCTGCGCTGACCCGCGATCCCTGTACGCTGGCACTAACCTCCACACTAGGAACAATTTACAATTATACCAAGCCAATTAGCCTACAAACCTGTACGTCTTTACAGTGTCGATGGAAACCGGAGCACCCAGAGAAAACCCACGTGGTCACGGAGCGAATGTATTATACAACTCTGTACAGCACCTGTAGTCAGGATCGAACTCAGGTCTCTGGTGCTCTGATTCAGCAACACTACAGCTGCGCCACCATGTCTCCCCAACACCTATCCATGTTCTCCAGAGATGCTGCCTGACTTGCTGAGTTACTCCAGCGCTTTGTGTCTTTTTTATCCCTCTATCTTTTGCAATGTTCTGTGCTTTACTCCATGGTACGTTCACACTAGTGCACTGAAAAAACACTTTTAAATTCCCGGAGGTGTAGCAAGTAACAACCTCTCTTTGGCTTGTTTCAAATAGGCGGTTCCTTTAAGTAGGCAGAAAAGTTCTGTTTACTTGAAGCTGCTGTTTTTTTAAAAGAAATCTTTTAAAATATATTTCCTTCTCCTGACTATTCACATGGAACAGTCAAAGCAGTTTGCATTGTCTGCCTGATTGCCACAGATAATGAGGGTCAGAGGCTTTTGTTGTAATGAAAGGACGGCATGACATGACCCTTGACCTGTAACTTGCTTGGTACCGTTGCTTGCAAGAAGCCTTTGTTCACCCTGAAGCCATAATAACTGTTATTACTTGGACAGAAGGAAAAGCTTTAACAATCACTGGAATAAGTAAAAGTTAGTCAGTCCATCAGACCCTTTCTATCTAATGCTGAAATGCACAATCACATTGTGATGGCTTCCCTGAGCTATGAAAGACTATTAAATAGCCTGTCTGACATCCTCTGTATCTCTGCATCACAGCAGTGTCACATCCCCATCAACAGACACACAATCTAACCCCACCATTAGTTGTAAAACAATCGCCAATTACCCCATTCAAATGTTTATGCTTTCATTCATTTTCCAGCTGTCTTTAGTCTGCCCACTTTGGCACCGAAAATGCCCAGTGGCAATTTCCATTTTTGGGTATAATCAAGGATTTGGAAATATTGTCCAAACTGGAAAACTGAAATCAAATGGAATCAAATCAAACAGGAAACGCTGGAAATATTCACCAGAGCTGATGAAAGGCCTCCCTTCACACCACTGAAAATCGCACAACATGTCTCAAGTGACTTCATTCAACTTTCCGCAAACATTGATTTATATAATCACAGATGTCAATTTTCCATTAATCTGCAGATTGGACTGTGATATTGAGCGCATTTATTTGATTTCTCCCCCACCAAACATTAATGAAAAGTGTTTACATGATAATGCGTAGGAACCTGATTTATTAATGCTCCTGAAAATGACAACAATAAATATTTTTAATCAAGTGCACCAACTTCACTTGATGTTTAAGCATTGAGAATAAGAAGGGTCTCGACCCGAAACATCACCTATTCCATTTCACAAGAGATGCTGCCTGACCCGCAGAGTTACTCCAACATTTTGTGTCTATCTTCGGTCTAAACCATCATCTGGAATTCCTTCCTACACGCTAAAATTGTTTATTTTATTTACTATTTATTATTATAGGAGAATAATATTTTAAAATATTTCAAACAGGCTCTTAAGTGGCTTTGGATCTAATGAACTGATTTAGTAAATGTCGCAAGAAGTGTTTGAACGGGCGGATGTGATGACATTTATAGCAATTAAATCACCCAGAATTTCTGCAAAGAAAGACTGCAAATTTGGGTTGATTTAATTGCCATAAATTTAATGACATCTTCCCGTTCAAACACTTCTTGCAACATTTACTAAATCAATTCATTAGATCCAAAGGAACTGCAGATGCTGGTTTAAACCAAAGATAGACACAAAATGCTGGAGTAACTCAGCGGGTCAGACTGCATCTCTGGAGAAAAGTCATATGTGACATCATCATTACTTCTATCCAGAGATGCTGCCTCTCCCGCTGAGTTACTTCAGCATTTTGTGTCTATTTGCCACCTTTCTGATTAATCTCACTCAGTAGTGGGATCGGGTGGGTGACAAATACCAAATCAGTGGGCCCTACTTGAAACTGGCAGACAGGAACATAAAAGCATAAGAAATAGAAGCAGGAGAGGCCCCTTGTGGCTGCTTTGCCCTTCAATAGCTTTAAGTTTAGTTTAGGGGTAAAGTGTGGAAACAGGCCCTTTGGCCCACCGAGTCCACACCGACCAACAATCACCCTTATACTAGTTCTATCCTACAAACAAGGGACGATTTACGGACGATAATTAATCTACAAACCTGCATGTCTTTGGAGTGTGGGAGGAAACCGGAGCATCTGAAAAAAACCTCACAAACTCCATACAGACAGCACCTGTAGTAAGGATCGAACCCAGGACTCTGGCACTGTAAGGCAGCAGCTCTACCACTGAGCCACTGTGCCACCCGGTCAAATTATTAACGACGAGGATGGGTGCAAAGCACATAGGATTAGCAGTCCATCGCCTTAACCTCTCAGCCACCTGTTCTTTTCTTAAGAATTGCACATGTCTGTATATGGACCAGGTCTGCATTTTACCCCTTTGTCACTCCCTGCACTGAACTGAACTACCAACCATTAAATATTCCTTGCTCACCATAATTAACTTTGTACTAATTCCCTTTACCTCAGTTTGAACATAGGCATATGGAAAGCTCTCACAAATATCAATGTGAAAAGCCTCACACCAGTGTTAATGATGTCAACCTGCAAATGAGAATTGTCCCTGTTCTTCTTACAATATTGCCTGGGATTTTACCCACCACTTACAGCGCCAGAGACCCGGGTTTGATCTTAACGATGGGTGTTATCTGTCGGGGTTTATGCCTTCTCCTGTAACCACGTGGGCTTTCTCCAACACAATGGTCTGTCGAAAGGTCCTGACCTGAAACGTTGCTTATCCATGTTCTCCAGAGAGGCTGCCTGACACGCTGAGTTACTCCAGCTCTCTGTGCCTTTTGTAGCTCAACAAGACATTGTGGTCAGCATGGACAGTTTGGGGAGAAGGGCCTGTTTCCAGGCTGCATTACCTTATGACAGGGAAAGTTGACACAAGTTGTTTCCTTCATATTGCAGGATAGTGACTCTTTGTCTCTACATTCATATCCCATGGTACATATGATATATGAGAAAATAATCTAATTTCACTGTTTACCTTTGGAGATAGATGTAGCTGCTAACTAACCAAGCTAAATGCTTTTTTCTGAAATTATCTTTTTCCGTGCTCATTTGTTTGCTGTGAGGCACTGTGTTCTTCAGATTGTTTTTCTAACAAGTCAAAGGCTTTGCAGCAGTAAACGGATGACCTCAGTGACCCATGACCTGGAGTTCACTTTGGCATGGCTGCTTGAAGTAACCCTTTAAGTTGCAAAGAGTATTATTGCTCGATTGGAGAGAAAGAGCGCACCATAACTTTAAAAGCCAGGAGCACTTCAAGAGTGTAGGATAAGGTGAAGATAAGGAGGAAACTGATTGTGCTTTCCATTCCCAATTATACCCCATAAGATCGGCTTTATTTTACATGCTGTAACATACAATGTATTTCATGGGATATAGCAGCGTAGCCAATAAGTCAAGCATTCTCGACTGCGATAGGAAGGAACGAGCATTGATTTCGCTATTTTCCCATCATCAGGGTGAACAGTTGCTGAAGGTGTATTTGTGCCGAATATTGACAAAAATATCACCTTGGAAGGGCGGGAAGAGGGGGGGGTGGGGGTTAGGAGGGAATAGGTGACACATGGACTGGTTGCAAAATCCCATTGCTATGCATTGCCAAGCAACCCTGCTAACATAGTGAAATAATTTTATTTACAAACTGTCCAGTAGGGGGGGCATTGCCATACTTGCCACAATCCCGATCAATGATTAGCAAGTGTACAGAAATCACCTACTGAGCCCGCATGCAAGAGGAGCCATGAATTGGCTCCATTTTGAAAGTCCATAACTTTCCAGGCAAGTACCACGCTGCTGTGGGCCTCCAGCCATCGCCTTCCCTGGATGCAATGTCCCATGGTTCCATCGTAAGTCAAGCTGGTTTAGAGATTCGTTTTGAGATACAACACGGAAACAGGCCCTTCGCCCCACTTAGTCCACGCCGGCCAGCGATCCCCGTACACTAGCACTAACCTACACACTAGGGACAACTTGCAATTTTTACCAAAGTCAATTAACCTACAAACCTGCCCATCTTTGGAGTGTGGGAGGAAAGCGGAGCGCCTGGGGACAACCCACAGTAACGGGGAGAACGCACAAACTCCTTATAGACAGCCCCCATAGTCAGGATCAAACCCGGGTCTCTGGCAACTCTACTGCTGTGCCACCGTGCCGCCCCTCAGTGAGTGAGCATGATGCAACGTTTGATCCATTCATCAAATGGCACTCATGGTCTGACTTGGGTCTTTACTGTTGATTGGAGCTTGCTGTGTCTACGCTTCCAAGGTACGTTATTGACTGTAAAGTTTTGGCATAACCTAAGACCAATTAAAATACAGCACGTTTAAATCCTTTTATTCTTCTGGTAACCACAGTGTCTTTTGAGTTGAAACCGCAGCGTTGTGCCATTCATAGAATTTAATTTTGTTATGCAGCACTATTTTATTTCTATGATTGGGCTTGTGACAATGCTTCAAATCAGTAGCGTTGTTGAGGCAATAGCTTGGATCAAGAGAGTGGTTAATTCCACAGTGACCTCCACATCAAAGACAGAAGTGTTATTTCAAGAGCGCCCATAATACATGTCAGCATTGACGTCACATGTGCCCTATTTTGCGAGCTCTGTGACAATTAAGTCCTGTACATCGATTTACATCGCTTCACGATTCACTCATTATGCCCAGGCCAGTTATAAATGCATCGGCACAGAGAGTGGGAGCGGTGTACTGTGCTGGAGGTGAACGTGCGGAGGCAAAGAGTGGGAATATCTCATTCACAGTCTAAATGTTGCGTAGAAATGCATACTGAATGCATGGCTCCTTGGCAGCGAATCGCAGTGTGCACATGAACAAAACACAACAGCAGTCTGCAGAGGTCGGGATTAAGCAGGAACAATAGGAATTGACTCCCCCTCATGGAAGTCTAATTGAACAGCTGCCAAAACTGAGCCTTCCTTTGACTTAACAAGTGCTGGAGTACCTCAGCATCTCTTCCTCAGTACCACAAAAAGGTTGAAATCAGTTCAGTTTACTTTATTGTCACGTGTACCACGGTACAATGAAAAGCTTTTGTCACGTGCTAACCAGTCAGCAAAAAGACAATACATGATTACAATCGATTCATTTACAGTGTGTAGATACATGATAAGGGAATAACTTTTAATGCAAGGTAAAGCCAGCAAAGTCCGATCAAGGATAGACCGAGGGTCATTAAAAAGGGGTAGATGGTAGTTCAGGACTGCTCGCTGGTTGTGGTAGGATGGTTCAGCAGGTTAAATATGATGGGAGCAACACCACTGGACACTTCCTTGACCTTTCCCTCAACATGGGAATTTTCAGAGGGAAGGAGACAGTGAGGTTTAGGGGAAAAAAATATTCAAAAGCGCAGAGTCTGGTAAAGTAAAGATAGTAAGGCAAAGTGATGAAAATTAAGGATGAGCAAAAGGCCAGAGATAGAGGAGCATTGGAGGAGAGAGAGAGTTGCAGAGATAAGTTAAGGAAGGATTTGAACATGAGAATGACCAGTTTAAGTCTCAAATAGAGTACCCGTGGAGTGCCAGATTTGTGGGTTCGATCCTGACCTCGGGTGCTCTCTGTTTGGAGTTTGCACGTTCTCCCCGTGACTGCAGGATGAGGTGTCTCTTCCGGGAGCTCCTGTTTCCTCCAACATCCTAAAGGCAAGTGAGTAGTAGGTTAAATGTGTAGGAAGGAATTGCTGGTTTAAGTAGGGTCACCATCCGATACATCACCTATTCCTTTTCTCCAGCGATACTGTCTGACACGCTGAGTAATTCCAGCTTTTTGTGTAGGTTAATTGGCTACTGTAATGGAAGCTGGGGGTAATTTAATGGCACTGTGGAGAAATCCAAGGTGTTTGGGTGAACTGCATCCAAAATGGGCTGGGTAACAGGAGGCAGAGAGTGTTAGAGGACAGGTGTTTTCCAAAGATAGACACAAAATATAGACCGCAAATTGGAGGAACAGCACCTCATACTACGCTAGGGTAGTTTACACTCCAGCGGTATGAATATTGACTTCTCCAATTTCAGATAGTCCTTGCTTTCTCCTTCCTTCCCCTCCCCTTCCCAGCTCTCCCATAGCCTACTGTCTCCACCTCTTCCTTTCTTTCCCCCCCCCCCACCTCCCCCCCCCCCCAACAGTCTGAGGAAGGATCTCGGTCTGAAACTTTGCCTATTTCCTTCGCTCCATAGATGCTGCCTCACCCGCTGATTTTCTCCAGCTTTTTTGTCTAACTTTGATTTTTCCAGCATCTGCAGTTCTTACATAAACACTAAATGCTGAAGTAACTGAGTGGAGCTCTGCTCTGGAGAAAATGGATACTACATTTTCTCCAGAGATGCTGCCTGTCCCGCTGAGCTACTTCAGCATTTTGTGTCTATCTTTGGTATTAACCAGAATTTGCAGTTCCTTTTTAATACACATGTGTTTTTCCTGACTGGAAATCTGTAACAAATGATGTACCACAAGGATCGGTGCTGGGACTTACGTCTGGATAATACTGTGCATATATATATATATAAGACTAAGTGGGACCCGTTGGGTCCCAGCATCAAAGGGTGGTCTGGTCCCCCAATGCAAAATTCTACCTCTCCACCAATTCCAATATTGGTGACCCGTGGGGAGGGGACGGGGCTTTCTGAAGCGCTAGTATGGGTGTTGTGGGGTGAAGGGACTGGTTTTCTGAAGCGCTAGTATGGGTGTTGTGGGGTGAAGGGACTGGTTTGAGGGCTGGTATGGACATTGTGGGCCAAAATAATTCTTGGGTTGGCAGCTCAGTTACTCAAGCCTGATGTGCTGGCAACTCACTCACAGCTGGTGGGCTGGCAGTTGACTCATGGCTGTTCCTAGAAATTCCATTTTAAGCAGGGTATAAGGCCACCAAATTCAAGTGCAGTTTCTTACCACTTCAAGCAGGGTGCAAGGCCACCAAATTCAAGTGCAGTTTCATACCATTTCAAGCAGGGTGCAAGGCCATTAAAGACAGTCTTCTTCTTCTTATCGAGTCCACACACACGATTAGAAGTTGTTCAGCCAGAGCTGAACACGCTTCTTGGCATCTGCCCAATGGTGTCTGTCTTGCGCTTCTTGTGCTTCTTGTGCGTGGTGGTGGAAAGATTGGTTGAAACAGGGCTGCGACGTGAACGCTCTTTTCTTGGCCCCTTAAAGACAGTGAGTCGTGACCTCTCCCTCCTCCATCTTGCAGAGACTGAGCCATGCCCACACTTCTGGGTTTTACAGTCCCTCCTCCCCTCCCACCAGAAGCCGTGGCCTTCATGGCGTGATTGACAGGAGAGAGAATCTCAACATTTTTAAAACACTAATAACTCTTTTATTTTTCATCGATGGGAAAAATCCTCGCCACCTGATGAGCGGAGGGGGACTCTGAGTAAGATGGCCAAAAATCACAGCCGTATGTGGTAATCAATATAATACGCAAACAGGAAGTGGTCAAGATTAGACTTTTAATTAAATAGAAGGCAAGGCAACTTTAATTAGGTAAGGCAACTTTAATTAGGCAAGGCATCTTTAATCAGGTAACACATCTTTAGCATTTCCAAACCAAAGACCACACTGCTTTAGCATTTCCAAACCAAAGGCAACACAGCTTTATCATTTCCAAACCAAAAGCAACACAGCTTTAGCATTTCCAAACTATATTTTCAAACCACATTAAGGGCACTGACAGGTCAGTAAAACCACTCACAGTTTAGTGGACATGTGTTCAGTGTTATTCACAGCTCAGACTGAGAGACGTGACCCTCTCGCTCCCCCATCTTGCAGAGACTGACTGAGGCACTCAACACTTCCAGGTTTTATAATCACTCTGGAAGGGGCGTGGCCTTCAAGAGAGAGAATCTCAATTTTTTTTAAACACTAATAACTCTTTTATTTTTCATCGATGGGAAAACTCCTCTTGTCCTGTGCAGCGGAAGGGGACTCTGAGTAAGATGGCCAAAAATCACAGCCGTAAGTGGCAGTGTTTTTTCTAAAATCAATATACAGAACAACAGGAAGTGGTCAAGATCAGACTTTTAGTAATATAGATATATATATAAATTACTTGGATGAGAATTTAGAGAAATGATGGGTAAAGGTCCTGTCCCACTTAGGAGACCTAAACAGCAACCTCTGGTGACCTTGCCCACCACCCAAAAAAAATCAGGGTCAAGGTGACCTGCAACCTCCTACCACCTCCCACGCATATGTTGATAACCTTCCTCGACTATGCAGAAAACCGGCTTTGACTAGACATGTGACAAAAAAATTATCGATTTTTAAAACGGCAACCTATTTTTAGTCGAGGCCGGATTTAATCATGATGAAAAAATAGCAGCAACCTAGATGAAGCCTCGACCACGCGGAAACCACTTTCGACCATTAGGGAGAGTGACCAAAACCTCCGGTGACCTCATGGAAACCTTGGGTGGCGGGCAAGCTCACCAGAGGTTGCTGTTTAGGTCTCCTAAGTGGGACAGGGGCTTGAGTTTATTGTGAACACTAAACTTAATAGAACATAGAACAGTACAGCACAGGAACAGACCCTTGAACCCACAATGTTTGTGCCGAACATGATGCCATTAAACTGACCTCATCTGCCTGTACACAATCCATATCCTTCTATTCCCTACCCTTCCAAGCGCCTATTTAAAAACCTCTTGAATGCCACCGTATCGTATCTGCCTCCAGCACAACCCCTGGCAGCAAAGATCTTATAGCGGAGCGCGCTATAGGATCTTTGCCTGGCAGTGCATTGCAGGCCCCCACCACTCTCTGTGTGAATCCTCATTGATTATCCAATGGCACAATCAAACAAAGCAAGGCAAACTCCAGTGGAACAGAGTTTTAGAAGTCAAAGGTATGTCTCCACCTGTTCTTTCCAAGTCACCTGTTTGTTATCGTAAGGCCTGCCTCAAATTACTTGCACACAGTTTGCTAAAATGTTATTTTCTGAAAGCAATCTGCCTAATCTGCATTTGAATGAGTCAATACTAACTGCTTTCACCAACTCCCTGGGGAGCTTTCCATAGATTCCTTGTTGAGTTAGCCTGCAAAACTCAGAACAGATAAGGTTTCCTTTGTTTGGTCAACAATTCCAGCATTGTGCTGGAGAAAAAGTTTGGAATAAGGGGGGGGTGGCTCAAAATTATGAGAGGGTTTAAAGAGAGTAAACAAGGAGGATCTGTTTCCACTGGTGAGTGGGTGGGTAACCAGAACTTACATACTTTAGATTGTTTTTTAAAATTGTTTACCTATCTCTAGCAGAGCCAAAGTTTATTGACCATCTCTAATGGCTATCCTGAGGATGGTTATGTGCATTTGGTGGAACTACTGCAATTCATGTAGGGAAGGTGTTCCCACATATTGCGTAGGAAGGATCTGCAGATGCTGGTTTAAACCGAAGATAGACACAAAATGCTGGAGTAACTCAGCGGGACAAGCACCATGTCTGGAGGAAAGGAATAGGTGACGATGCGGATCGAGTGCGAAGAAAGATCTCAACCCGAAATGTCACCTATTCCTTTTCTCCAGAGATGCTGTCTGACCCACTGAGTTGCTCCAGCTTTTTGTGTCTTTGTACATATTATGTGATGGCTTTGCTGTAACTGAGATGTTACTTGAGACATAAATACACCAGAGACCCGGGTTCGATCCTGACTATGGGTGCTGATTGGATGGAGTTTGTACGTTTTCCCTGTGACCGCATGGGTTTTCCCCGGGTGCCCCAGTTTCCTCCCACATTCCAAGGACGTGCAGGTTTGTAGTTTGATTGGCTTTGGTAAAATATTATAAATTGTTCCTAGTGTGTCGGATAGTGCTAGTGTACGGGGATTGCTGATCGACATGGACTCAGTGGGCCGCAAGGGCCTCTTTCCATGCTGTATCACTAAGCTAAACTAAACTAAACTAAACTAAACTAAACTAAACTAAACTAAACTAAACTAAACTCAACTAAACTAAACTAAACTCAACTAAATCAAACTCAACGAGACATCTTTTAGTCTATTTATTATTGCCAACTGTGTTTATGGGCTGGCGTTGGGTACAGCACAGCTAATAGCTGTTGGGAGACATCAGAAAGAAAGTAGTCAAAAGTAGTGAAGGTCTCGACCCGAAACGTCACCCATTCCTTCTCTTCTGAGATGCTGCCTGTCCCGCTGAGTTACTCCAGCTTTTTGTGTCTATCTTCAGTTTAAACCAGCGTCAGCAGTTCCTTCTTACACAAGAGTATTTTATTGTCATATGCACCAAAATGGAACAATTAAATTCTTACTTGCAACAGTACAAGATTGTAAACACAAAGGTAGACAAAAATGCTGGAGAAACTCAGCGGGTGAGGCAGCATCTATGGAGCAAAGGAAATAGACGACGTTTCGGGTCGAGACCCTTCTTCAGACTGAAACACAGTACTCAATAGATAATATAATAAGCAAACATAAAAAAGATGAATAAATTTTTTAAAAGCAATTTGTGCAAAAAAAAAGTACGTGAAATATTAGCATTTATAATCATGAACACAGGAGAACACTGCAGAGAGTGATCAAAATTGCCCAGAAAATCATCGGCTGCCCTCTGCCTTCCCTGGAAGACATCGCCAGCTCTCGGTGCCTCTGTAGAACCAGGAAAATAATCAAAGACCCCTCCCATCCTGGACAATTCCTGTTCAACCTCCTGCCCTCAGGTAGGCGGTACAGGTGCGTCAAAAGCCGGACAAACAGACTCAAGAACAGTTTATTTCCCTGGGCCATTCGAACTCTAAACTCCTCAAATATCCACACGACATAAGAATGCTGTCATCCATTCCACTGTAAAACAGACCACTCAGCTAATATTTCTTCTTTTTTTAAATATTCTTTTAAGTATATATGAAATTTTAAAGTGTAATATTCTGCCAGTGCAATGTTCTACCTAGGTGTGATAATTATAATTTATTTGCTATTTTAAGCAGTTAAGTAACGTATTGAATGTATTGGATGTGTTTTTGTCTTGTTTGGACTTGTTTTGGTTGCACTGATCAGGAGTAGCTCTCCTAATTTTGTTGCATTTCTAAGTACAATGAATTACAAAGTAAAAGGCTTATTATTATTATTATTATTATTATTATTATTATTATTATTATTATGTAGATGCTGCACGGTATCGAACATTCATTTGGGTCACATTTCCAGAGGTCACTCTCCGCAACAAGCAACGTAAGGGTGGTGCCCCATGTTGTGCCACACCTGTGGAAACTGGAACAAATAAATAAGTTCCAGTTGACCTCCCAACCCCAGACGAGTGGGATGGTGCAGCAATTTACTGGTATGCTGAAGCATTTGCTGAGCACATGTACACAATCACAGCGATGGTTTAATGGCAGCATCCTTGCCTCTGAGTTCAGGTCATTCAATCCCCACTCGAGAAACCTGAGCGGTACCAAGGCACAGGCAAAAATGATGCCTTTCACATGAGATGTTAAACCTTGGCTGCACCTGTCCTCTCAGGGGGATATATAGATTCCGTGGCCACAACTTGCAGAAAGTTGTTGTTCTGGTCAATAATTATTCTTCAATTAATATCTTAAACTGTATTATCTGCTTGTCATTACAAAACTGTTTGTGGGATATAAAAATTGCTTGTGTCATTTTCTACAGGGTTTTCAAAAAGTATTTTGTTACCTATCCATTGCTTTGGCAATCGCAAATATTTTTTTAACTAATTCAACGAGATCTATTCAGAGAGAAAAAATGCATTTGTACTTTATGAATGCATTCACTTTATGAATTACAATGAAAATGCAGTAGTATAAATCAATCAGCTTGGTTGTGAAGCATCAACAATGATGGTAAAACTGCTGCTGACATAAGGTCAAGTTGAAGAATGACGCTAGCAGGTTAGGACAACAGATAATGAAAAACAGTAAGACAAAAGTGGATGCAAATCCACAGGAACTGGTCTAACGACAATTCCAAATCCGAGTAATATACGTAACACCAATTCTATTGTTGGGTAATGTAAATGAAATTTCAGGTTTGCTGGGTTTGTCTGTGTATAATTATAGAAATCCAAACAACGCATTATGTGGAATCACAAAGAACTGCAGATGCTGGTTTACCAATAAAGACAATGCGCTGGAGTAACTCAGCCGGTCAGGCAGCCGGTCCGGAGAACATGGATAGATGGCGTTTCAGGTCAGGATCTTTCTGAACAGATGCCACCTGACCCACTAAGCTACTCCAGCACTTTGTGTCTACATTATCTGTTAAGTTCTGTGAGAGTTTTATTATGCAAATGCTAAGGCCATACTCTGAAATAAAAGCCTGTGCAATTAATCTAGCACAATTTAAGGATTGTCCAAAATACTTTGTAACTTTATTTGTCACAACTTGATGTTGGCATCGCAAGGTTAATTATTCAGTTGCATTTCTCAATATTTATAATTTAAAACTGAGGGTAGACTAACAGACTAGGTCGACAAAAATGCTGGAGAAACCCAGCAGGTGAGGCAGCATCTATGGAGCGAAGGAATAGGCGACGCTTTGGGTCGAGACCCTTCTTCAGATTGATGTCGGAGGTGGGGTGTGGGGGGGAAAAAGAAAGGAAGTGGCAGAGACAGTGGGCTGTGGGAGAGCTGGGAAGGGGAGGTGAAGGAGGGAGAAAGCAAGGACTGCCTGAAATTGGAGAAGTCAATGTTCATACAGCTGGGGTGTAAACTACCCAAGCAAAATATGAGGTGCTGCTCCTCCAATATGCGGTGGGCCTCACTCTGGCCATGGAGGAGGCCCAGGATAGAAAGGTCGGAGGTACACAAAAATGCTGGAGAAACTCAGCGGGTGCAGCAGCATCTATGGAGCGAAGGAAATAGGCAACGTTTTGGGCCGAAAATTAATGGGAGGGGGAGTTGAAATGCTGAGCTACCGGGAGATCAGGTTGGTTATTGCGAAAGATGCTCTTTGGTCTGCCCGAACGATGTTGACCACCCAGCAGAGCGAGATCTGTTGGAGAATGTTGCCGACTGGCCAGCTGCAGACTGCAGGAGTACGTGCTGAGCGACGCACTGAAGCTCGGTGCAGCCAACGTCAAGGCTCTGTGGGGGAGGACCACAGTCTAGGATCCTTCCACTGCTGGACAAGGGGGGCAGGGTGTGATGGAGACATCCCTCAAAATAAAGGAAGGGATTCCACGCCAGTGGGCCACATGTGGCAAGGGTGGGGGATAAATGTGTGAAATTTGAGCAATATATGCAAACTGTATTGAATGTTTTGTATAGCCTCCGAAAATGTCGGATTAATTTTTTGCACGGTTCATGTATTGTATATATTTATTACCTGAACAAAGTCTATTTTGAAATAAATTTAAAAAAATTGCCAACTGTGCGGAGGTGAAGCGATCGCCAATCCTGCTCTTGGTCTCACCGATGTAGAGCAGTTGACACCTGGAACAGCGGATGCAATAGATGAGGTTGGAGGAGGTGCAGGTGAACCTCTGCCTCACCTGGAAAGACTGCTTGGGTCCTTGGATGGAGTCGAGGGGGGAGGTAAAGCGACAAGTGTAGCGTTTCCTGCGGTTGCAGGGGAAATTACCAGGGGAGGGGGTGGTTTGATTGGGAAGGGACGTCTTGACCAGGGATAAGTAAGAAACCTGAACACTTGACAAGTAAGAAGCCTGAAGACTTAGGACACTCCTGCATGATAGCCCCTCAAACACTTCTCATGTGCATTGTTTAAGGCGGAACATGGACGGCATTGTTGCATTGTGTGAGAATGTAGTGAATTGATAGTGTGATGAGAGTAGAGAAAGACATGTTCCAATTGTATGTCCTACATAAATATGAATAAAGTATATGTTGGAAAAAGAATGGGAAGCCTGGCCGACTTAAATCCTATTTGTCCTTCTCAGGTGTTCAAATGTTAAAAGGCCATAAATAATAGCAAAATTAGGCCACTCGGCCCATCAAGTCTACTCTGCCATTCAATCATGGCTGATCTATCTCTCCCTCCTAACCCCATTCACCTGCCTTCTCCCCATAACCCGACACCCATACTAATCAATAATCTATCTATCTCTCCTTTGAAAATATCCATTGACTTGGCCTCCGCAGTCTTCTGTGGCAAATAATTTCAGATTCACCAACCTCTGACCAAAGAAATTCCTTCTTATCTCCTTCCTAAAGGAACGTACTATAATTCTGAGGCTATGATGTCGTAACTCTCTTGTAATCACTGTTCTTCCATATCTCCATTTACTCCAGCATGTTGTGTCTATCTTTGTTATAACCAGGGTCTGAAGAAGGGTCTCGACCCAAACATCACCTATATTTTTTCTCCAGAGATGCTGCCTGACCCGCTGAGTTACGCCAGCATTTTGTGTCCATTTTCAGTAGAACCAGCATCTGCAGTTTCCCCCTTCACGTGCTGCCTGACCTGCTGAGTTACTCCAACACGTTGTGTCCATTATGGGACTCAGTTCATTTAAAACAGAAATCAGTAAGTTTCTGGCTATTGATAGGGCAGAGAGTCCAGCCATGATCTTGTTGACAAAGGGAGTGAAGGCCTACACTTGTATAATGAGCAATAAAACACATTTGTTTTCATTGCAAGGAGGTGCTGGAGCATGTACCTTTAAGATGCATTGTTGGGGAATTCCCTTCCACCGTGTCAAAACCTGACAGCCGCCTGGACAAATGACTGCTTCTGGTTGGACAGCTCTGATACTTTCTGCTTGGTAACGGGCCACAACTATTTTTTGATTGGTTAGTGATTTTCGGCACGCACACACATACGTCATGCCGCCGCGCAGCGGGGAGGAGGGGGATGGGGACGGGACGCGCAGCCGCAGAGCTCCACAAGGCCGGTGAAGGGAAGCCGCTTGGTCGGAGGGCGGCGCTGTGGTCGTTCAGTGAAGCGGAAACAGCACCGCGGGCGGTGGGAGTGCGCCACTGCAGGCAGAAGGAGAAGTGCCCGCTGATTGGCTGCGATGAGAGCAGTTGCCTATTGGCGATGTCATGGTCATAGAGTCAGTCATGGAGAGTGGAAACAGGCCCTTCGGCCCTACTTGTCTCTATTGATGTTCAAGAAAGAACTGCAGATGCTGGAAAAATCGAAGGTAGACAAACAATACTGGAGAAACTCAGCGGGTGAGGCAGCATCGATGGAGAGAAGGAATTGGCGACGTTTCAGGTCGAGACCCTTCAGGCTTAGTCAAAAGAGACTTCTGTTTGATGCCTTGTTTTCACACCTTACCCTTCCTAAGGCAACCAGCATCATCAAAGACCCACACCACCCTGGCCACACACTCGTTTCATCCCTGCCATCGGGAAGAAGGTAGAGGAGCCTGAAAACTGTAACATCCAGGTTCAGGAACCAGGGGCGGAAATCGCTATTGAAACATGGGGATGGGGGGGGGACACAATTTCTTGGTGGCCACGCGCACACACACACACACACACACGCGCGAGGCTTCGGCCATGGGCCCTGTGGACGATAACATCGGGAGCTGACCTGGTTGGTGACCGACTCCGAACTCCAGCAACAGCAGCTTTGTCCGCCCCAAATCGTGGGGCTTGAATCGGCCCGTTCGCGGGGCCATTTGTCACCTGGCGCGGCTTAAAACCGGCCGCGAGATCTTCCATCCCCTGGCGGGGGCTTCAACCGGGAGCCTCGACGCAGCGGTAGAAGATCCTGCGGTCGATTTTAAGCCGAGCTGATACAAGGCCCCACGAACGGGCCAATTCAAGCTTCGCTCTATGATCTTTGCTCCACCAGGACGACTCCCTCCTCCAATCACCTCGCTCTATCCTCAGTCCCACCCCCCTACTTCCGCCTCTGACCGACACCTCCCTCCTCCAATCATTGCGCTGAATCATCATGTCCCACTCCCCCCCCCCCCCCATTGCCTGCTGACCGACGTCTCTCTCGTCCAATCGGCGCCCTCGATCCAGTCTCACCCCCACTGTCTTGCGGAAAGCGGAGATTTTTAATAGATTTTTTTCACCGAATTTCAAAATCCGGATTACAAAACATGGGGGGATTGTCCCCCACCTCTCAAAACATGGAAGGGACGTGGCCCCATGTCCCCTTTGGGATTTCCGCCCCTTGGGAACAGTTTCTCCCCTACAGCCATCAGGCTATTAAACACTACAACCTCAAATAACCTCTGAACTACAGACTATTATTGTTATTATTGCACTATTATTGTTTGTTTTTTTGTGTGTATGTACATTTGTCCCAGCACACTGATGCAATTATAAAGAAAGCACATTAGCGCCTCTACTTGCTGAGAACATTACGGAGATTCAGTATGCCAAGGGGGACTCTCTCAAACTTCTACAGGTGCACAGTAGAGAGCATGCTAAACGGTTGCATCGTGGCTTGCTATGGCAACCTGAGGGTCCAGGAGCGAAAAAGGCTTCAAAAAGTTGTAACCACTGCCCAGTCCATCATCGATTCTAACCTCCCTACCATCGAGGGGATCTATCGCAGTCGCTGCCTCAAAAAGGTTGCTCAAGGACCCACACCATCCTGGCCTCACACTCATATCACACACCACTGCCATCAGGTAGAAGGTGCAGGAGCCTGAAATCTGCAACATCCAGGTTCAGGAACAGCTTCTTCCCTACTAGCCATCAGACTAATAAACACAACTTCAAACAAAGTCTGAACTAGAACAGCCTATTGCACTTTATCTGTTTATTTATGTGTGTGTGTATATATTCTATGGTATATGGACACACTGATCTGATCTGTATTCATGCCTACAATATTCCGTTGCGCTGCAGCAAGCAAGAATTTAATTGTCCTATCTGGGACACATGACAATAAACTCTCTTGACATGACTTGACTTGTATATATATATATATATATATATATACACATGCACACACATATATATAAATACGCTGCAAGTCGCGGTGTCCCATCTACATATATATATATGTATTTGTGAGTATGTGTGTATATACACACACAACTTTTCTCTCTCTCGTTTATTATATTGTTTACAGTGTACTATGTTTACATATTCTGTTGTGCTGCTGCTAGTAAGATTTTCATTGTCCTTTGTGGGACGTATGACAATAAAACACTCTTGACTCTTATCTCTGTGTCTCCCTCTCCACTGACTCTCAGTCTGTAGAAGGGTCTTGACCCGAAACGTCACCCATTCCTTCTGTCTAGAGATGCTGCCTGACCCGCTGAGTTACTCCAGCATTTTGTGTCTGTCCCATCTACACTAGCCCCACCTGCCTGCGTTTGGCCCATATCCCTCCAAACCTGTCCTATCTATGTACCTTTTTAAATGTTTCTTGAACATTGCAACATTATCTGCCTCAACTACCTCCTCTGGCAGCTCGTTCCATACACCCACCACCCTATGTGTGAAATAAATATCCCTCGGGTTGCTATTAAATCTTTCCCCCCTCACCTTAAACCGATGTCCTCTAGTTCTCGATCCCCTACTCTGGGCGAGAGACTCTGTGTGTTTACCAGATCTACACCTCTCATGATTTTATACACCTCTATAAGATCACACTCATCCTCCTGCACTCATAGGAATAGAGTCCTAGCCTGCCCAACCTCTCCCTATAGCCCAGGCCCTCCAGTCCTGGCAACAGCCTCGTAAATCTTCTCTGCACCCTTTCCAGCTTGACAACAGTCTGAAGAAGGGTTTCGGCCCGAAACGTTGCCTATTTCCTTCGCTCCATAGATGCTGCTGCACCCGCTGAGTTTCTCCAGCATTTTTGTGTACCTACCAGCTTGACAACATATTTCTTATAGCACGGTGCCCAGAACTGAACACAATACTCTCACCAACGTCTTATATAACTGCAACATGACCTCCCAACTTCTATGCTCAGTGCTCAATGGTCATTAGCTTCTGACGCGCTCTGATTGACGGATGAGACAGAGGTAAACAGATCGGCGTGCAAGTCGCGGTGTTAATCAGAACATTGCAAACAGTGCGCACCATCCAACATCAATCGGCTCAGTTAGCCACGAGTAAGTAAGTAGACCTTACAACCACCAACTTTCTGTTACTGGTGCACCTCCTTTCTCTACCCAAAGCAATCGGACTTCCCCCTTTACTGCCAGCGATCACTATATAACGTGACTTCAGAGCGTTTCTCTCTAAATATCGTTTCCCGATCACTAGTGGACCAGCTTTGAATGCGTGTTGTCAAGATTGTCCTGATGATCTGGTATGGTTTTCTTATCGAAAGAGCGCCGTGTCCTGATAACAGTTAATACAGATTTGTTTCTTATTTTGCCATGTTTTCGCGATCTTGAACGTGAATGTTTAGGCTCTCGTTATACTCAATGCATTTACTTCACTTGTTCGCGTTTCCGGGACATGCCTGGGCAGCAGACCGGGTGGCAGAAACGCGTAGACTTTTTTTGTTTTGGTCGCCAAAGGCTATTTTTTTTTTGTACGCTCGGGATTTATTTACTTTACATTTTTTGATTGATCGGGTGTTGTTTCGAGTTTGTGTTTATTGCTTATCTTCGATCTGAGTCACTGTGCTCTGGAAATGTAAAAGTTCAGTTTGGTGCCGGCAAACAGGCAGAACAGTTAGGACAATGAAGATGCAGGAACCGGGAGCATAAAACAAACTGTCCAGCAGTTCGCTTCTGAAGTCGAGTCTGTTCCAATGCGGGTGTGAACCTGAACTGGGGTTTCACACCTGAAATTAACCCGGTGGCTCCAGTGGTTTAATATTAACCTGATGGGATCAGGAGTGGGCGGTTGTCTCTCAGCAACATGAAGGAATGATCTCTCGTCTGCGTTGATAGAGTGTAGAAAAGTGTCGATAGTGTGAATAATGTGCAAACTTTCCTGGGTTGTCCAGGTTTCGGGGAATAGTTTTCTTTTTTTGAGAGAGGGTGGGGGGGGGGGGGGTCTCAGTTCTGAGACGTTCTGAGTTTATGGGAACATCTTAGTTTGACATCTTAAGTCAGTTTCAGAACTGACTATCTCTAAATCGGTATTAATATTTATAATAACACGTTTATGATTCATGTTATACTTCTTTGGTTCTTCAGCACGCTTCCTATAGGGCACTTGGTGTATCTGCAATGCTGAATCTGTAATGCATCTGAAATCGTACTGTAATTTAGTTTCTAGTGTGAGCTGTTTACCTGTAACGTGACTTATTTTCAGTGCGTGTCGCGACTCGATGGTATTTGGCTGGTGACGTAGCGAAACGAGTAGCCTGTTGAATAGTATGATGCAATCTTCTGTTTATCCGGTACAGTTCCCAGCCACTGTAACTATGTAAACAGACCTTTCAAGATGTTTACTTCCTCCGTAGCCGTTCTTGTGCGTGTCATCCAGTATGATCTGAACAACGACCGGCTTCTCCGGTGAATAGTCCGCGTTATTATCTGTTTGATTTCACCCGATTGTACCCCAGCGTGGGACTGTCTAATTCTCGCACCATTCTGGGGTGGCAAAGGATTATCATCTATCTACACCGACAATGGAACAGTGACATTCTTTACTTGCATCGACAGAACAGGCCTGTAAACACAATACTCGTGGATGGCACATAATAAACATTAAAACAAACCACAATAAATTAATAACCCCAATATTAGTGCAACAGAGCACAAAGTGTTCATTGCAACCCGGACAGTTTCACAATCAGTTTATTAAAAGGAAACCAAATAAAGGTATACCCACCCCCCCCCCCCCACACACACACACACACACCACACCACACACACACACACACACACACACACACACACACACCCCCCCCCCACACACACACACACACACACACACTTTAGCCCTGACCTCTCCCTGATTTGGGCCAGTGTTAGCTGATCTTGTACCAGAGGGCAGGCGTTTTTCTGCTGCCGGTTTACATGTGTTGATAAGCAGAGAGATTGCTTCTGATTTATTCCCGGGTCGCCCGCAGGGTCCTAGGACCCGTCGTGCGCT